>NC_044915.1:13393985-13620248 GCF_001633185.2 Quercus lobata | reverse complement strand
CAGAACCAAGGCCTTGCATGGTCCACGGACTCAAGCCTGTGGGGAAACCAAACACGAAAAACAAATCTCATAAACTTTGGACAGAACCAAGTCTTGCATGGTCCTCGGACTCAAACCTATGGGGAAACCAAGTACAAGAGATCAATATCAAAAGTTTTGGACAGAACCAAGGCCTTGCATGGTCCACGGACTCAAGCCTGTGGGGAAACCAAACACAAAAAACAAATCTCAAACTTTGGACAGACCCAAGGTCTTGCATGGTCCACGGACTTCAAGCCTGTGGGGAAACCAAATACAAAAAAACAAATCTCACAAGCTTTGGACAGAACCAAGGTCTTGCATGGTCCTCGGACTCAAACCTATGGGGAAACCAAGTACAAGAGATGAAAATCAAAAGTTTTGGACAGAACCAAGGCCTTGCATGGTCCACGGACTCAAGCCTGTGGGGAAACCAAGCACAAAAAAACAAATCTCACAAGCTTTGGACAGAACCAAGGTCTTGCATGGTCCTCGGACTCAAACCTATGGGGAAACCAAGTACAAGAGATGAAAATCAAAAGTTTTGGACAGAACCAAGGCCTTGCATGGTCCACGGACTCAAGCCTGTGGGGAAACCAAACACAAAAAAAATAAATCTCGTAAGTTTTGGACAGAACCAAGGTCTTGCATGGTCCTCGGACTCAAACCTATGGGGAAACCAAGTACAAGAGATGAAAATCAAAAGTTTTGGACAGAACCAAGGCCTTGCATGGTCCACGGACTCAAGCCTGTGGGGAAACCAAGCACAAAAAACAAATATCACAAGCTTTGGACAGAACCAAGGTCTTGCATGGTCCTCGGACTCAAACCTATGGGGAAACCAAGTACAAGAGATAAATATCACAAGTTTGGACAGAACCAAGGTCTTGTATGGTCCTCGGACTCAAACCTATGGGAAAACCAACTACTCGTAAGGAAAAACTACATTACGTAGAATTTGGATTCATCTGAGGAAAACTCTCCACTCGCCATTGGGTCAGTTCCCAAATTGCGGGGATTCGCAAGTCTGCTCTTAAATCTGCAGCACCAAGGGAATCGATGCGACGTAGGGCAATACGTCACCTGAGAAACGATTTGAGTTCTTTACCCTCCGTCAACTCCTCGGACGGTACTCTCATACTTATCACAGAATATTCAATTGTTATTTTTGCTAGTTTCCTGAGTTAAACTTGCTATGAATTATCGCCGTAATGTTTGGTAGTGTTGGTACATTAGAATTGATTGGATTATGTTTCAAAACTTCCTGCTCTAAGTATCATTGAAGAAACAAACACAGGGAGCACACCCTTCCACAAAATAATGTTGCAAAAAGAGTAGTATTCAAAATAAGTAGGCAAAATTTCCTTTTTTATTAAAACAAAGAAACAGTACAGCATACAACAAAAAGCTGAAATCAACTTGTGATAAAACTTGCTACATGATAGAAAGGAAAGTTACAAGGAAGCAAGAGAAGGCCGAGGAGGTAGCACAGACGAGAGGTTGGCTACTGCTTCGAGGCCTTGTCCCTTCCCCCATGCTTTCGCATGCCCATAGCTCCGGCAGCAAAGGAGCCCAACTTGAGCCTCACGCCGCAGTGGGGAGGATGCAGGTAGCACAGAGGAGAGGTCGGCTACTGCCTCAAGACCTCGTTTCATCCTCAATGCTTTCACGTGCCCGAAACTCAGGCAGCAAAAGAACCTGACCTTAGGCTAACACCATCTACAAAGAAGATGCAGGGAGCCGGAAGTTGGGAAGCCCCCGCAGAAATTTGCCGGCTACAAGGTAGACAGTGCTGATGGTGGAAATTCCTTCTTCGGACATACCAAAAATCTGGCATGACCAGAACCTGCTTCAGATTTTGACTAAAAGCGTGGGAAACACCCTCTCCCCTCTGTCATAAGGGAATATTTCTTTGAATCTATGCCTTCGTTGCCCGTATATCACTCTTCTGAGCCTGAGGAGAACGTGGCGCCTTTGCGGCGGAGAGAGTTTTTCTTCCCCGACCCTCGTCTCAAACATGACTTACTGCGGGAGGAAGCTGAAGGAGGAGACTAAGGAGCTGGTGCCTAGGCAAAGAAACCTGCTCTCTTATTTATTTGAGGAGATAGGGTGGTGGCATTTAATTAGCGCAGCTTCCCAAGGAACGCTACAGACAAAACGTCTCCAGCTCGACTTCCAACAAACCTCTGCAACGACAAGACTAAAGGAGCCTCGTGGAGGTGCACCTCGAACATCGGGACACCCAAAAGTACCGCGTGGCCAAAGACTATGGAAATATCTCCTGATCTGTGGGCCTAGTAAATTCGCGGCCCATGCCCTTGCTACATGATGGCCCACGGACTACGGCCCACGCCGGGTAATAACTAATGCCGAGGACAACCTCCTGCCCGGCCGCGTACGGGATACCTAAGGAGAGGGAATAAAACAGAACCAAGGCCTTGCATGGTCCACGGACTCAAGCCTATGGGGAAACCAAGTATAAAAACTATTATTATTACAAGTTATGGACTGAACCAAGGCCTTGCATGGTCCTCGGACTCAAGCCTATGGGGAAACCAAGTATAAAAACTATTATTATTACAAGTTATGGACTGAACCAAGGCCTTGCATGGTCCTCGGACTCAAGCCTATGGGGAAACCAAGTATAAAAACTATTATTATTACAAGTTATGGACTGAACCAAGGCCTTGCATGGTCCTCGGACTCAAGCCTATGGGGAAACCAAGTATAAAAATTATTATTATTACAAGTTATGGACTGAACCAAGGCCTTGCATGGTCCTCGGACTCAAGCCTATGGGGAAACCAAGTATAAAAATTATTATTATTACGAGTTTTGGATAGAATCAAGGCCTTGTATGGTCCTCGGACCCAAACACGGCATCAAGCCTCCAGTTCTCTCCTCGGCCAGCATGGGTAATCATTACTTTTCACTGGTCGGCCTTATTGGGCCAAACACTTATATTAGAGTTATGGCAACATCTTTTTATTATCAAGTATTTTGGTCTTAGTTGTCATCGGTTTAGATACTTTCTCATTGAGCCGAGCAGCATTTACCAATATACAAAAACATAAACGGAATATGCAAAATGAAATAATAAACACTTTTATTAATATAAGAGATTATTACAATGTACAAAAAAGGGCTCAAACAAGCCTATACAAAAGGAGGACTGCTGAAGCAACGATAACATTCGCAGTACAGAGAAGTAAGCAGTCAGGCTTCTTTTAAACTCATCTTCAAGGTCTCTTCAGTCTCTGCCTCAATATTGCTCATATCATGATAAGAACCTTCTTCGGAAAAGGATGAAGAACAAGGGAAAGGAATCGAAGGAGAAGGAAGAAGAATTGAAGGAGAAGGAAATAGTAAGGAAGAAATCAATGAAGAAGATGGAGGAGATGAATGAGGAAGATGGAGGACATGAGTAAAGAAGGAAGAGAAGAAGAGAGAAGAGATGAAAAGAAAGAAAAGGAGCAAAAGAGGGAAAAGAGAAGGCACCAAGGCGGAACTGGTGCTGGGAAGACTATAAGAGGAAGGTGGAGGAGGGCACCAAGGAGCAAAAGAGGGAGAAGCAGAAGCACTTAGCCCCTGCCTCAGCCCTGACTCCTAACACGTTGGTGCCATATTAGGTACGCTCGTGAGGAGCCGGGTGGTGCTGATATTGGGTATTCTCGACTCAGTCACGCCAAGAGTTCGGCGTGGTGAGCCCCTGCTTCGGATTTTGGCTAAAAGAGAGGCGGGACGGATCTTAAGTCTGCGCCACCCTTGCCCTGATTGAGCCATTTCAAGCTTTATCAGAATATGGTGTCTAGAGGAGGGGCATGATTTCTTCATCATTTGTTGCGATCTCAGAAGAATAGAAGGGAGTTAGTACGAAAGTGATGGCCTCCTGCTTGCCTTCTTATAGGAAGAGCAGAACGGATGGCATTAAATGCATTCAACCTTCCCAAAGAATCTGAAGAAAAAAGAGGCGTCCGTTCCACTTCTCCGCCTTATCAAATGAGCCGCCGGATATAAATGAGCCTCGTTAAGGGGATTCATTAAGGGCGCGTCTGGGACATCCAAGCGGCAGGAGCAGATTCCGAGCGGATTAAAAGGAATCCCTCAAAAACCGCCTAACTTCCTGGGAAACCGCTCACATAAATGCGGGATCAAGCTAAATGGGCCATATTAAGGGCCCGGGTTTGCCAAAACCCTCCTTTCCAATCCGGAATTCGGATAGAAGGGTTTTGAGGGGCTATTGTGGGGCCCAACAATTCGTGGACCAGGCCCATTTGCCCTTAGAGAGTTCGAGGGCCCAATCCGAGGAGAACTGTGGCCCAAGCTCCATGATGCAGAGCACAGACCAATTTTGGGAGGCAGCCGAGGACAGTCTAGTCCTCGGCAGGCCCATAATCCGCCCAGAATAAAGGGATAAATTCGTAAGGAAATCCAAAATACCTTGGGGCGATTACCCTAAATACCCTTCTGGATAAGGCCCAATGCCTGACAGAACCGTACTCTGCAGCTTTATCAAGTCATCCCCAACAATTCCGGGATTAGACTGATGGGACCAATGTCAGTATTTGTAAAGACTGACCCTACACGTGGACGAAGGACATCGAATGCACGCTAGTATAAAAGGAGAAGTAAGTGAATCTAGTAGAGGGGGAGAAAAAAGAAAGACTTCATGAATAAGATCGCCGGAACGATCCATGCACAGAACAGAGAAGGTCCTCCGTTGGACAGCCGGAAAGGACCACAAGGGTCCTCGGATCAAGTCCGAGGAGCCCATTCTCAGAAGTGGCAGCATGGCGGGGCTTTAAACGTTTAGGCCCAGTCCATTTTCCACAGGGACCTTTCTGAAATCCAGACCGGACCATCACCCCGTGACCAAGCCCAAGCTTTTCAAGCCCACTCTCTACAAATCGTATTGTGAGGGATCTCTCCCGCGTGAACCCAAAAATGTCACTGGGCCGCGCAGGAATCGTGTCCTTACAGTAATCATGATGATGATGCTTCCTAATTGTGATTTTGGTTTTCAAGCAATAACCTTAATCCTAAGCCTTCATTATTTATATATTTTTTCCCAATAATTATAGGTTGGCAAGAGTGCATCAAAATATGGAAATTTAATTATTCTTTTGTTATGCATTTTCGGCTTTAATGATTTGGAATTGAAATGGTAAACCCAACCGATATGCTTGGCAATGGCAAATTGAATGGACTAGTTGATATCAATTTTGGTTGCATTTGTATTTGAGAAACAAGATACCAAGTCAAATTTTTTTTAAAAAAAGGAGTTTTGAAAGCATTGATTTCCAAGACAATATTCTAAATTTGATGGCTATTGGAGAACATGTTGATTTTTTTGGACTCTCTTTTGTAAATCGCGGAAATTATTTGAATTTCAAAAAGATAAAGCAAATATTGCAATTCTAATTTTTGTAATGAAGAATAAAAAAAGAAATTTTATCAACAAAATATCTTTTAATATTATGGAAAAGTTATATCCATGATAAACCATTGTAAATATTATATCTTCCACGGAGCCTAAGGCTCCTTACTTAATTTAATTACAAATAAGATTTTCTAATCTATACCATATCACGCACAAATCATAAAGGTTGCCATTGCAGCCGTGTTAAATGTTATTATTGTAATTTTTAATGATATAATTGAAGTAATAATTGCCAAAATGAATAGGAAATGGTGAAACACCTTGGCATATGATAGCTCACCTTTTGCTGCTTCTTCAATATTAATGAGGCTGATGCATCTCCATAGATGGTCCTACTCATAAACACCAACAGTTGCATTTTTTTTTCCATTCTAGGAATTAAATTGAACACTTTTCTTCTACTTACACACAAACTCTAGTCAACCATAAAATATTTTTCATTAAGATGAGAATTTTCTCTTGTGGTTAGGTATGTTTTTTCAATGATATATATCACTAATGAGTGTTTTCTACGTGGTGTACGCTACAAAAAATGCAGTCTATTGCGACGCTTCAAAACTGTCACTAAAATGAAAATAATGGCACAATACACATAAACAAAATCAAAATCAAAATCAACATCAACATCAACATCAACATAAACATCAGTTAAAATCTAAAGATCACCCTAAAATTCCAATTTTTGGTTGATATATCTTTGATTGTTGAATGAAAATTTTATTTTGAGTTAAAAAGAAGAAGAAGAAGATAGATTAAAACTAATGATGATAATGATACTTCGTGGCTGTGATTGTGTTTTTAAGCAATACCCATAAGCCTCCATTGAAAAGGTATTTCAAATAAATATGAATAATGAAGATTCAATGTGACATAGACATATCTAGCGAAATGCATCAATAATGAAATTGGATAGACATAAAATACATGATAATAGTTATAAGATATTTTAGAGATTTTTTTTTTTTCCAAATTCCATTAAACCGAAATTGGTAATTGTTACTCATTGTGTTGTTACATATAAATAAATATTAAAGGGCCACAAGAGAATTTGATGAGAATAGACTAATTGGGAGGGTAGCTACATATGTTTCTGATAGAGTTTTTTTCTCTTGGTACATCCATAACAATCGAGGTTTTATGCTTGCAATCTAGAAATTCAATAGAGTTTGAACAAAGATTTACAAGTTTTGATAAGAGGATTGGTAAATTGTAACAAGAATTTGAAAAGGATTATAAAGGCACACAATCTGATTGATTTTAAAACTCTAGTGCATGCACTATGTTAGGTGAATCTATTGGATACATTGCAATAAGTACAGATTTCTCTCTATGGACAAATTTAATGGTGCAAGAAGAACATCTTTCTAACAAAATGTTATGTATATTAGGAAATGGTAACTTTTCAAAAGAATTCCAAAATTATATAAGAACTAATGTGTAGCCCGTTGCATATGCACTGGTACAATTAAAAACAATCACAATTATACGATTTAAATTATACATTTTTTTTAAGAAAAAGTTCAAATTATACACGGTATTAGCTTAAAAGTTTTTTAAAACTATAAAATTTTAAAATATGTACTGATTTCTCATTATATATATATGATTTAAAATTTAATTGGATTTAGACTCTTTAGTTTTTGCACTCAATAATTCACTCGCCTCAATAATTAAAAACTTAGATGGACATGTGGTTGAAAATTGGACTCCAATTGAAATCCAATTTAGAATATAATTAGATTTGACTTCTAGATTTTTACACTCAATAATTCACTTGGCACAAAATTAAAAATTAAATGGGACATGTGATGCAAAATTGAGAATCTAATTAAAATTTAATTGGATTTTTTTTGAATTTTGGCTATATATACTTGCATGTAACCCGTGCTTGCGCACGGAATCATTGAATAGTAGTGAAAACAAAATTTGATTGCTATTACTAATGTTAATATTTTTATACTAAGCTTGTCCACATTTTATTGTGAAGATTGACAGATACAACCACTAATGAGACATAATCTCACATTTGCAATATTAGATTTTCTTCCAATCTCATAACATCAATGATATTAGTATGCAATGAATGAATTATTGTTAGCAATCCTAACATCTATAATTTGCTAGCTTGAGTCTAGAACTTTACTATCTCATTAAATGCTGAATATCCATAGTAATGTGTAATAAATGAATTAGTATCAATAATATGAGGGCAAACAATATTAATTAATTTTTCCTACAATCTCTCTTTTAAGTTTTATTTTTCCCTTTTTTTCCCAAAAAAAAAAAAAAAATTATTTTCCCCCATTGTTTGGAGGGAGAGGGGAGAGATGTAATTTAAATAATAAAAAAATGTCTCGATCTTTTTATTTGACAAAAATTCTGGAAATTTTTTTTTACTCAAATAAAGTTGTGCTTTTTACACTTTAATGCCTTCCCATCTATCAAACTACCCCAGGATCTATTATTCCTAAGCTTTAATGATCTTTAATTTTTCATGTTGTGATAATAATTTTAATGATAGTCGTGATAATCACAATATGTGAATGATATTATAACTCATCAAAACTAATTACTAAATATGGATCTATACAAACTTTAAGAGTATTATCATATTATGTTCAATCACAAATATTTAATAATAAAATCTGTGAATTACCAAATCCAAAAAAAAAAAAAAAAAATTTGAATTACAAAGGGATGCCCATGGGTCTAAAAATGTTACAAATAAGGCAAGCACATCTCCTGTGTAATCAATTGACCTCTTGTTTTTCTAGCATATTATCATCTGATTAGCTCCAAAAAATCTGTATTTGAATCTAAATTATTATAGAAAAATTTCTATGAACAAAAAAGGAGAAAACACCTTAAGGTGCAAAATTTCATTACTTTCAAGTAAATTTACTGAACATCTAAAACAAACTCTAGTGCAAAAATTTAAACAAAAATTTGATACTGCAATAATTTATAGTGCAAAAGCTCAAAGAAAAAGGGAAAGAAATTCTACAATTGACTTTTAATAAATCCAAATTTTAGTGACAAAGCTAATGACCCAATGAAGCCAAATACCTAATGCTTCCAAAATAAACTCTAATTTTTTTTTATAGCATTATTTATGAAGTAAATCATCATATGTTGTATTGTTGTTCATCATATGTGGTTCAAACCACCCAAAGCAGATTAGTTGTAAATTAAAGCCTTTCATGCTGGGCTAGTGAAGTTTTTTAAGCCTTGGGTTTATAAACAAAATATAGCCTAAATTTCAATAAATGTTGAGTAAGCACTGCATTCTTTTGATCCTTCAATTTCCAATGACAACTGTGCTGTTTTTCAAAATTAAAAATGTCAACCTTGTCACACCAACAATTATGCAAAATCAAGCTCATGCAAGTAAAGAAACTTCAAATTGTTAGCTACCTATGGACAGAGTTAGGACAAGTGGACTTAATGCCAAAAGTGAACTCTAGGACTAATATGAACTACCTATGCAGACTAATATGAACCACCAATGCAAATGAACCAACTGGTGACTTAAGTAGATGAATCAATAAGAAGTCTGAATTTGAAGCATAAATCTAGCAATTAATAATAACTTCAAAACCAATCCAAAAACTCAATCCACAATTTAGTAAATAACAATTGCTGATATGATAATGGGAACCAATCTATACATGCAAATATTAATAGATATATAAGAGATTAGAAATATAGTAATATACCTAACACCAACATCACCAACACAAGTAATTGCCATACCAGCAGCTAGCCCTGCAAGATCACAAGCAAGACCAAAAGATATATGTGCATAATCATAAAAAATGTACTTTTATTTGGCCTTTGGGTTAAATTATGTACAAATGATAACATCAATAGCGAGGCTGTAAATAGTAAATAACAACACTCCAACCATAACCTGAACAATGACTTTCATCTCCAACTCAAGCCTCATCGCACCCATCAATGCCATTCCCAACCTACATACTCACCAAAGATTAAAAAACTAAATTAAAAATTCCAAAATAATAAGAAGCTACTTATTTTTATTTCTCCCCAAATCTTATAATTTTTTGGTACAACCTAAGAATGAGAATCTATAACACAAAATGAGGAAATTAGCAAAGGAGTTAGAAAAAAAAAAAACCACAGCAACTAAACTAATTTATGAAATTTACAAATGAAAATTTTGTCTGAGCCCAAATAGAAATTCTCCATATGAATAATATCCTTTGTTCTTCCGCACACCTACACCAAAATTAGAATTAAGAAGCAATTGATGACAAAAAAGATGGTTCAAGGATTTCTTCGAATACTTTGAGAGGAATTGAAAAACCCAAAGGAAAAAATTGGCCTGAAAGCAAAAAATTGATGATGGAAAATCCGAGAGAGAGTAAAGAGAAGGTACCTGTGAGGAGATCGTTGAAAACTTGCATTAAACCTATTCGTTATTCTCCTTTTTCTCTGTTTGCTTTACACCTTCTCAGTTTGTTCCTCCATCTTCACTTTCTCTTAGTGATTGAGTTTGATTGGACTTTAGGGTAGAGGCTCTAGATCTCGGAGTTCCAAAAGCTAAGGTCTTTTAGGGATTATGGGAGCAAAGATGTGGATTATGAATGTAGAGAACATTGATGATTCTTTTTTGATTGTTCATTGGGTTTTCTTTTCTTTTTTTTTTTTTTTAAAAATGAGAGATTCATTGATATGGGACTCTTTGATTTTAGCAGTCTATTAACTCAATTGTCATACTATTCATTGATTTTTTTTCTTTTTTGAATTTAGAGGTTCATTGATTTTGGACTCTTTAATTTTAGCAGTCTATTAACTCAATTGGCATCAAAAAATAAAAAAAATTTAAACAGAACACGTGGCATAAAACATATGACACAAAATTAAAACTCTAATTTGGAATTCTAATTTGAGTTTTTCTCAACTTCACCTATCTATATATCTATATATATATATATATATAATAATAATAATAAGTAGTAAAGCTGAGAGAAACTCAAATTACAATTCCAAATTAGAGTTCCAATTTTACGTTATGTGTTCTAAATTATTTATTCTTAAAGAGTTTTATTTCTTAATTTTAGAATCAAATGTGGGACTATATCATAAATATTTATCTAAGTGAGTTATTAAGTACAAAAACCAAAAAGTCTAAAATAAATAAATTAAAAAAAAAGTGCTTCACAATAATTAAAAAAAAAAAAAACATTGACAATTTATATTTTATACCTAATAATATCCTTACAAAATTTTTTAAAGAGTTAACAAAATATAAAAATAATTATCAATAGTATTTAAATTATATAAATATAAGAATTATATTATGCATCTTATTGTATATTTTTTAAGTGTATCCATGCATATACATGAAGTTGCAAGCTAATTATTATTATTATTATTATTATTATTATATATATATATATATATATATATATAGATATGACTTCATTTATTGTAGATTCTTGAAATCTTTTGCATAACTATAAGCTCCATTTAGTCAATGTCATACATACACAAGATACACAACAATAACAATGTCAATGACAACACTCAAGCTATCACTTCTAAGCTTTAATACCACTGCCAATGATAACAACAATACTCAAGCTATGCTCTTCTTAGCTTCAACACCAACTACAACGGGTCTGTTACGTGAATAATAAGTACCCTACCCTAATCATTGTAGCTCATATATATTTTTTTTTTTGAGAAACTTGTAGCTCATATCTTTATTATTAGGATCCACTGTGTCATGTTTATTTGTATAAAAATTACTGTCCAGTTTTATCATGTTTTTCAAGTTTGGCTTTGGATCAAATACACCTATAGAAGGAGATGTCTAGAGACGCTGGAATTCTAGTTATTAAAAAGTTTTAATTTTTCATAAAAAAAATTAGAACCTAGTTTTTTTCTACTTTGATCCCTACCCCCAAAAAGTAAAATTATGAGTTCCCGAAAATAAAGTGTAGATATTTTAAATTTAATGAAAACATATAATTTGCCTATTGTTGTTTGGTTGGATCACGATTTAATTCACATCTTTCAATTGCTACATTTGAGTTTTGTCTCCGTTTTAATAAAATAATATGGTTAGGGTTTCATCCAAATAAATAGATTTTGCATTTAGTGGACATGTTATTTTCATTTTTGTGATATGCTCTTGTCACAACTTAGTTTCATGATCTTTTCAATTTCCTACATTTTCACCTAAGGTTTGCACAAAAATGAAATCCTAAACATTATTATGGACATAATTCTAATGATTTTATTTTAGCCCAAAGCTTAGAAGGTCAAATGTAACAATTAAAAATTGGTAAACTAATTAAATTGTAACGGGTCAAAACATTGGGGATAATTATAATATACTGTAAATTCCAATAATCATGAGGTTAAAGTTACATGAAAATAAAAGCTTTCTCAAAAAATGAGAATAAAATATGCAAGTACATCATAGAGAAAATACAAATGTTGGGATTTAAGTGATAGCTCAGTGGTAATTAACGGTATTCTTTCTTGTATCTTATATATGTTGTTCGAATTTCAAATTAACTTTCATAGCTATTTACTGATCTTTTTTTTTTTAAAATTAAAAAAAATCCAATTAACACTCAATTTGTTTTAATTAAAGTTAATTATTCAAATTATTCAATATGTATTATCTAATTATTAAGTTTTATAAAATCGAAGGGAAGATATCTTTAAAACTAATAACCATTCAATCAAGAACCTCCCCTGATTTTTATATTTTTTATTTAAAAATCTGTATGTGGGTGTATAATTTAGTTAATATTTTCATATTATAATCTGGCCACCCAAATAAAAATTTCTGGATCACCTAAGAGTATCAAAACTTACTTTCCGGCCATTGGTTTACACTATTTCCTATAGCATTTTTGAAATAATATTTTCTCAAAAGATTGTCTTATTTATGTACATCTTTGTTATATAAAAGTACTCAAATTGGATGATATATCTGTATCGAGCCTTTCTTTGGAAGAGGGAAAACAATTGTGGCGTTAGTTGATATGAGATTAGATTGAAACGCCTGTGACCGACTGACCACCTTTTAAATAAGGTCTTGTTTTAAATTTCAACATAGTAAATGTGGTTTGGCCTTAAAACCTGTGGGCTAGCCCTAGATTGGATGCGTGATATGAATGACTTGGTTTAGGTCCAGTGCATCCAATGCATTGGACCCAGTCAGATGATAACGATGCACTGGACCCAGTCAGATGATAACATGTGTCCAAAAGTGAACACATGTCATCATTTCAAAACTGCAAACTTGTGATATGGAAAAACACATGAAAGCTATTTGTTTTTTTTAGACTTAATTTTGATTGGTAGTGTATTCTTAATTTAATTTTCAACAGGCATAGTTGTTGAGACTTCAATTGAAGCATTAATATGACATTTATGACACCATGTAATTGAGAAACTTAAGCATATGAGTTTGAATCCAATTATGCTATATTAATTCCTCAATTCCTTACTCTTTCCTCTATGTGGGACTTCCTCTCACCTGTCTATATATAACAATCTCTCCATCACGTGGGTCAATGTCTATATATGGACCACGAATAAGTCCTATATACTAATTCCCTTTACCTATGGACTTTATAATTTTTTTCACCACAGGTCATTGGTCATCCTTTGGCTTCTAGCACACCTTCCAAGAACTATGTGTCAACCTTGAACGATCATTCTTGAGAACCCCATATGATTATATGTCTGTGAGAACTTTACACTGCGTTATTCTTTGATCTCGCACCATTGGCAACACTACATTGTTATACCCTTCTTCAAGATTAATTATCTATTTGCACTTTACAGGTTTGTCTTATGTGATGCACACTTTTGTGAGCTTCAAGTACATGCATGACATCCTCGCTCTAACTACAAAAGTACATTGATTCTCTTGTTACCTCATTTCTGCTCCAAGTGTGAAAAAGGCCTAAAGAACCTTGCCACATACTACCATTAACTCTGATGCCAGTTGTTAGAGAGGCTTCAATTGAAACCTTAATGTGGCATATATGACTCAAGTTAACCTAATCCAAATAAAGAAACTATTTGATTATCTAATAATAATCTTGATCTACAAGAGTTCTTGATGTGTTTGGGCTCAATACCTAACTTAGGCAAGCCTGAGGCTAGCAGCCTAGCACTACAACGTAACTCTATCTTGTTTTGTTATTTTGTTTTGTACTAGGTGTAGGTGTAGGTTTCTTTATTGAAGGATGTAACAAATGAATAATCAATGCAACCATTATTTGAAATTCTTTATAATGAATCTCGATTCATTAGCCTTTATTTTCTTTATAATTTGATTGTTATAATAAGTGAGGACGAGACATTTGAACCCTAATTCTCTCTATAAAAAATATTGAATTATACCATTAAACTAGAAGACTCTTGACATGATTAAAGTGGAGGGCATGGGAATTGGGAACGTATATTTTGCAATCTCTCTCAACTCCCTAAACTCTTCATTAGATGACCGTAAAATACTAATGAAAATGTTTTAACTTTCACCAGTGACATTTTGAATCAAAACCGTTGTAAAGAAAAAAAGTTAATGCAACCAAAGGGATCGTAGAAATGAGACATATGGTCCGGTGGAATAGAATCCTATCTCAGCATAATATTTTATTGCTTTTACAAATATTAGTATATAAATCCAATATTCCAAATAGAGAAAATTAAGAAATTGGTATGAGGCATGTTTTGTGTGGTTGTGAAAGTAGAACCACTTGATGACTCAATCATGTCTATATATCTATGTGGGTGGGTTAGATGGATTGATTTGTTATGCATCTATATGTGGAAAGCATGCTTGTTAGGACAATTCCAACTAAAGCATTTGTTTCCATTTCTGTATACACAAAAAGTCTAGAGTAGGTGAATTGGATTTCCATTCAATGGTGATGGTATTCCCCACCTTTCTTTTCCTTAACAACCCTCCTATCCCCGCTTATCTTCTAGGCCTTCCCCTAAAGCTGTCAATCAAATACATTTGGGCCTACTATGAATTTAAGTCCAGTCCTTATGCATGTGCTAGTTTTATATTTATTTTTTTTTTCTAGGGAAGTTTTATTTTCTTTTAGATTAACTATAGAACCGTACAGTTTTTATAATAATGGACAAATAAGTTGCTGATAGAGGATTTTTAGTTGTTTTTTTGGGGGAGATAAAATTTTATTCTATCCTAGTCTAAGTACATGTGTGTGAAGTGTATACATGTGTGCCTATAATATCTTCCTCCCTTTACTCCCTATCTTGTTGGGACTTTTGTTTTGTAAACAGGAATATTAATTGTTTTGCCCACGATCCTACTTGTTGGGCTTCTCACTGTAAGTGGGATGGACCCCTAATTATTTATTGGATTGAATATCATTCCCAAGTCCTATAAATTGTGAATGGAAGTGGAAGGAAGGAAGTTTCTGTTTAAATAGGCTTGTTGCACATAGAAAGATTACCAAGCCTAAATATATATTTCCTGCTAAATAAACTCTGAGTTATATAAAGTAATACAAATACTAACAAATAAAATAACTAAGTGAATTATTGGACTTGTGGTTATGATTTTTGATACAGAAATTACAAATATGTTTAAAGATATTGACTACAAATTGAGGGTCTAAAACATATTCACTTGATTTTCGTTCTCCTTCATCATTTTTAGTCAAGTCCAATACAATTTTTAGTGAGAAATTAATTTGTTTTCCTTTGTCATTTTTAGTCAACTCAAATACACAATCTTGTAAGAAACTCTCTTTGCTCCAAACTTCATAATTGTTATCTCTAGTTCGCAGCTTTGTTATGTCATGTGAGTGAATTGCTTTTAATGTAATAGCAAATCTCTTTTGACATAAATTATCGTTTTAAAGAAAGTGTTCTTAACATGCCAAAAATCTGTATTATTTTTTGGATTATTGATTCTACACACACATTATTGATTTATTTATTTTTGATAGGTATTAGTGAAGTAAGGAGGGGATGTGATTCTAACCAGAAACATAAGGCACCACCAAAAAAAAAAAAAAAAACCATTACTAGTAGGTTATCACTTCAACCCTACACGTTACTGATTTCAATATACTATCCCTCAATCATGTGAAGCAGCCTTCAAAGGCAAGCCCAGGCTAGATAGTACATAGAGTAGCACCCATTGAGTTTTTTGTTGGGCCCAAGCCTCCATTGTTGATGTCGTCTAGAATAACAAGGTAATCTAGCCCATCGACTTTTTGGACTTAAGGGAGAGCCCATAATGGCCTAAATAAGTTTTAGCAAAACCCCACGTTGATTTGGGTCAGCGTATAACATCCCTTTCTCTTTTGATGAGTTTTAAAAGGCATTGCCATCTTCTCTAGATTTTATGAGAGTTTCTTTTTTTTTTTTTTTTTTTTTTTTTTTTTTTTTTTTTGGGGACAAACAAAGATGTTCAGACTTTTTCGAGTAACTGATTATTTTCTTAGGTGTATACACTTCCAAGTCCCCCATCTCATACGCACCGGGTTATTATAGAGAGAAATCCCTTGGGACTTTTATGAGAATTTTAACTTTGAAAAGAAATTAATTTTCAGGAACACTTTAGTTAATTTGTCACTTGCTCATTGTATGTGGAATTTACTAAAAATTTCTAAAGAGAAAACAATCAAGCAGAAAGTATATAAGTAAGAGATAGTCTAGAGACAAAAAACATTTAACACTTACTGATGTGGTAAATATTTAGTGGAAGGTAAAAAAATGATATAAGTAGTGAGCTGATGTGAGGAATAGTAAAAGCTTGCCAACTCAACTGAAGTGAAAAATGTTACCAAATTTTTTGTGTATGTAGCATTACTCATATAAATAGTGATATGATCAATAAGTTTGATTAATTATTCAATACAAAATTGGGAGAGCATGACATGCATATTTGTTTCTTGGGTTCAATATGCACATGTTCATGTGAATGCGACAACAATTTGAAGTATTGGTTCATTTGGTACTATATATATATATATATATATATATATAATATGATCATATCATTTTTGATAGCTTATTTCCTAAATGTGTGACAAAAAGACGAAAACTAGTTTACTTTTTAAAAAGGTAGTTTTGTTAAGTTTTTTTAGGGTTGAGATAAAAAGAAGGGAAACGTTAATGTATGTCTTTGGATATTGATTTAAGAAATTTTAAAAAAATTTATAGGAAAATAAAAAAGTAATTGATTTTTTTTTTTAAATTTTTTATAATTTTCTTAAAAGTGGTAAAACTAATTTTCTAAAATGGAATATTTGCAAATATTCTAAGAGCACTCGTTATAGAATAACATCAATCATTGTCAAGCAATCAAAGTGCTGAAAGGGGAAAGAAATACCATCCTTCACTAGGATGAATTGTTTTGGCGATCGAGAATCTCGATCTATTTGGCTACTTGCTGGTGTCAATAACACCAAATTGTTTCACCAACGGGCCAGCCAACGTCAGCATAAGAACCACATCTCGGGTGTTATGGACAAGGATGGAAATTGGCATACCTCTAAGGATCATATAGCCCAAGTAGCAGAGCAATAATTTCAGGATCTTTTCACTTCAGCAAAACTAATTGACTTAGGGAGTGCGCTAGATTCGGTGGATAGGCTGATCACTCCAAACATGATTTTCTACTCTAGCGGTGCGCTCCAAAAGAGGTTAGACGACCTTATTTCAAATGCACCTCTCAAAATCTTTTGAACCTAATGGTATGTCTCCTTTTTTCTTTCAAAAATGTTGGAGTATTGTTGGTCCTGATGTGACATTGGCCATACTTTTAGTATTAAATTCGAGGCATATATTGCATAAAATGAATTACACTCATATTGTGTTAATTCCAAAGAAAAATGATCCAAAGCAGATGTTGGACTATAGACCTATTAGTTTGGGGAATTTAGTACCTAGAGTTCTTTCAAAAGTCATTGCAAATAGGTTGAAGCATATTTTGCCTAATGTTATCTCTGATGCTCAAAGTGCCTTTGTCTCTGATCGGTTTATTACTGATAATACAATAGTAGCTTATGAATTATCACATAGAATGAGAAAGTCCTGTTGACATCATGGACAAGCCCTTTGGATCCATCCGTTGGAAGCTTATCTGCCGGCATTCAACCCTCTAGCTCTTAGTCTTCCTTAAGCATTCATTTGGAAAAATGGTAGCCCATATTGGCGCAGTTTGCAATTTTTATTTTTTATGTTTTTGCTTTCGTGTTGATTATCGCTCAAACTTACACCATTCATTTGGCATTAATGTAACCTTTTTTTATATCAACTTTGAGTTAGTTGTATTAATTCAAATAAGTCTATCAATGAACAAGGAATGCAAAAGACCATGCCTTTTTGAAATACATGTCCTTTAGGAAAGGGTCACGAAGTTGCTACTTTAATTGTCTTCATCTAAGATGCATTTTCTTCCGATGTATGGACTTCACCGTGTGCCCCTATAAGGTTGCAAGTATGATCTTTTACTCGTTGTAGATATGTGCAATGCGGAAAAAGTTGACAATTTGTTTTTTTGTTAAATGAAAATGATAAAGAAGACTTATAAGTGTTAGTCCCAAATCATTTTTCAAATAATGTGATTATTTTCTAACTATGTATCATTTTACAATATATTAAATTTTCTAAATTAAGTTATCCATAGTTGTTACTTGAAAATGTTTTAAATTTTATAAGGTTTTTATTTTCAAGGAAACATAATGCATTTACATTTAATTATAATATAAGGTATAATCTAATGTCTGTGGATGAAATTTTTTTCTAGTGCTCCTCACAAATAATTCATCCTCTATATGTCTTGAATGGTCTAAATGGGAAGTAGATATAAGTAAATCTATCACCTATTAGAAAAAGAAAAAGAAAATACAAAATTTTAATAACATAAGAAATGTGTAATTTTATTAAGAACTTACCCACATTACACTGAGAATGTGACAAAATTGTCAATAAAGCAACTCCTCTTTCTACGCAAACCTCTCATCTTAAAGCATTATCAAAGTGGACGTAATGGACCAGAATGGACCAAATGAACTGAAATGAATTGAATGGACCAAAGTGGACCTAATAGATCAAAATGCATATTGATGTGACTCAACAAGAGATTAGCAACATAAATTTTACACTTCAACTTTTAAATATTTTATTTATAGATTTGTTGATGATTACTCTAAATATTCGTAGATATATCCTTTTAAGAGTGAAGTATTCCATTATTTCAAAATTTTCAAGTCCCTCGTTGAAAAAAAATTTCATCAAAAATAAAAAATTTCAACTTAATTGAGGTGGAGACTGGAGAGTATATTGACATTGCCTTTTAAAATTTTCTTTCAATTTTTCATCGCATGTCCTGCCTTCACACACCCAAACAAGGTGGTTTTTCCGAAAGAAAACATAGACACGTTGTTGATACTGGCCTCACTCTTCTAGCACAGGTTGGAATGGAAACTAGATTTTGGGTATAATACTACAATTGTGTTATTTATCTAATATATCGTTTACCAACTAAAGGAGGGTTTGACTATGTTTCCCTTATGAAAATGATGTAGAGCAGATATCAAAAACCTTTTTGGAGCAGCAAAGGTGCCGAAAATCCCGGTGCAATATCAAGGGGAGGTATTAGTAAAAGTCAATGGAGTGACGATGTTGGAATTGCTTAAATTTGGAGTCTTGAAGGGAAACGACATTCTAATTTAGGTGAATTCCTCCGTTAAGGCCCAGAAAACAATTATTTTTCTATTTTAAGTAATATATGTTTTCCTTGATAACTTTTAATTTAAAAGTCAGAATAAGTCATATTTGTTTTAGGACGTCTCTTAGAGACGATATTTTCAATTTCCGCAATTATATCAATTTTGCAATTTTTGGTAAAAACTACTATTTTGCCACCTAATTACGCGATTAATGCGAATTAAAGTTATCTAGGCATTTTCCTTGCCGCCCTAGATTTTCTTTTCAGATTAATAAAATTTCAGACTTCATTTATTATTTCTCTTTGGTGGATGAACCCTATATCACCTTATAGATTCAAAGAACCCTTCATGGATTCATGGTTTTCATTCAAAAGCTAATGTATTTAGTTTATTTTTTATTTAGAAAACAACGTGTTCGCTTTCTTGTAACTTCTACGACATCAGAAAAACTTGTGATTACTCAAACTTTCGTGTTTTTGGATGTGGATGCTTTCCTTTCCTAAAACCCTATAACATATGCCAACTTGATTTTCACTTTAATCCGTGTGTGTTCTTAGGGTATTTTTGTTGGAAAATATAGCTACATAAATAAGTTTTGATTCAAGAATATAAATCCTAAAAAAATATTGACAATAGAATCAAAAGAGTAAGTTTAGTAGGAGCTATAGAATCAAGTGAAAGTGTTGTCTTTAAAAGTTTATTCGTGCCACTCGGAGTAAAACTTGGTGTGATTGGTCCTCTTGGCGGAATAACCCCCTACGATTAGACTATAGCAATAGCCTTCTTAATGGACTTACACCCAAAGACGAAGGTTCAAGAACAAACTTAAAAAATGCATTTCCTTAATCATAAAATGATTTCCCAAAAGACAAAGTTTGGCTACAAACTTGGTTGTAGTCTAAGGCTGCAACTTCACTCAATATTTTTTTATTAGATGTGAATTTTGACAAACCACATTTGGATTACATTTTCTTCTTATGTCCTCCATGCTTGAAAATTTTCTAAAAAAGTTATAGATTAATAGTTATATCATCAATCAATTGTTTAAATTGCAAGTTTTTGTAGTATAAAATTATACTTAAAAAATAAAGTTATGGATCATATAGTAAATAATAACTTTTAATTGGCACAAAATTTGACTTATGTGTTAAAAGTATAAAAAACATGCAATTCAATAGTTTACTCAATATTTTTTTATTAGATGTGAATTTTGACAAACCACCGTTGGATTACATTTTCTTCTTATGTCCTCCATGTTTGAAAATTTTCTAAAAAAGTTATAGATTAATAGTTATGTCATCAATCAATTATTTAAATTGCAAGTTTTTGTAATATAAAATTATACATAAAAAATAAGTTTATGCATCATATAGTAAATAACTTTTAATTGGCACAAAATTTGACTTATGTGTTAAAAATATAAAAAGCATGTAATTCAATAGTTAGATTTTCAAAATATATAGCCATATTAATTTTTTAACGTAATTTGTATCTTTAGACTATAACCAAATTTGTAGCCAAACTTTAGCCTTCTCCAAAACCCAAATGCAAAACCCAACTGTGGAGGAAGAATAGGACTAAAGAAAGAGGGGGAGAAAGCAAGAAGCAAATCTTTTCAACCCTTGAAAACTATCTTTGATATGGTGATATTTTTTTCTTGACTAAGGATCCGTTTGGATACAGCTGAAAACTGAAAACTGAAACTGTAAACTGAAGAACACTGTAGCGAAATAATTTTTAAATGTGTGAATAGTATCGTGGGACCCATTTTTAATGAAAAAGTTGCTGAAAAGTGAAATTTGTGGGTCCGTGAACAGTACACGATGTGCTGTGATTGGTCCAAAAAAATTTGAAAAGTCAAAGTTTGCGGCTACTGTTCATTGAACAGTGCATGAACAGTAGCCACAACACCCAAAACGCCCCAAAATGCGTGAAAAAAAAAAAAAAACGCAAACGCAGGATTGGGCAGAAAACGCCCAATCCAAACGCACTCTAAGAGAGTGAGGGGCCTACGGCTAAAACAGAGAGAAGAGAAGAGAAGAGAAGGAGATGGCCGAAAGGCCCTTTTTCCTGCTTCCTATCTTCAGCCTTTTTCTTTCTTTTATTTTTTTCAGCTCGTTCTACACGCACAAAAAGAGACATTCACTTAAGGGTGGGAGTGGGTCTCTTTCTTTTTTCTCTCTTTTGTCAGGGTCACTTGGGATGAGCTTGTCTGCCACTTTTTCCTTTTATTTTATTTTATGCTCAACAACCAAGGACGTTAACTGAGATAAGACAACAAATGAAACAAAAGTGAAAGACTGTTTGGAACACATCCAACAATCCCCCAGAATAGGAAAGACAAGTAACTCAAGAAGGCACGCATAGGTTGGAATGGAAACTTGTTTTTGGGTATAATACTTCAATTGTGTTATTTATCTAATATATCGTCTACCAACTAAAGGGCTGGACTATGTTTCTCCTTCTGAAAAACTTTTTAACCTACATTGCGATTACTCAGACTTACGTGTTTTTGGATGTGAATGTTTTCTTTTCCTAAAACATAACAGACCCAACTCGATTTTCACTTTAAACCATGTGTGTTCTTAGGGTATTTTTTAACCATCATGGTTAATTTATGTAGTGAGTTATAAAACGGTCCACCTGTATTATTTAAACAAGTCACATAATTTATTAAATAAATCATGTGATTAAAAATATAAGTGAATTATTAATTGTTTATTACATTCTATCTCATCCTATCACATTCTATTTTCCATGACATATAAAGATGAGACAATATATAGAACTTTTAAGTGATCATTCACACTATTATGACTTTGATACAGAATATATGTAATCCCAGATTTCAATCCGACGCAATTCTGCAACCGAAATTCAATATGTTATCCCCTAAAATTTTTACAACTCACAAAGCCGACAGTATCCCGTTTTCGTCAATACGGGATCTAAATGTTTCACGTTTTTAGTCAATACGGTCTTCTTCTTTTTTGATAGGTGGGCGGGGTCTTTAAGCAATAGAAAGTCAAGTTTTTGGCTCATGCGAGAGATTTCAAAGAAAGAACCATGATTATTACATACCGGAAAATATGGAGTGGGTGCGACACGTCAGTTAAAACTGAAACATGATGGCTGGCTGTGTGTATAGATGTGTGCAACAAATGTTAACCTTCAAAAAGAAAAATATGGGAAAAGAATAAAATTTTAAGCAATAAATGCTCCCTTTATCCAAAATCATGATTTTCAGAAACCAGAATTTGTGTACAATATATGTGGGAAAAGAATAACAGTGACTGCTACTAGCGTCCAAAGTCATTGTTATCACAAACCAGAATCATTGTACATTTGATTTGATTTGATTTGATTTGAAAATCTGTTTGTTTGTCCAGCTTTGTTTTCGTGGAGTCAATTTTTAGTGTGCCCTTTGTCCGTGGGTCCTATTAAAGGACCCGCCACCCACCATGGTTGGTCTATAAACAATGGTTTGAATAGATTTGGGTATCATCCCCCACAAAACCACACAAACCAGAAGCATTGAACAAGTTACAATGGGACTTGTTCAAAATTCAAGAATATCAGTTCTTCTAATCTTGCTATGTCGCTTTTCTTTAGAATCTGGCTCTGCCACAGGCACCATTACTTCTTTTCAACCCATCAAAGACTCTGACTACATAATCTCCAATGGAGTACTTTCAAATTGGGATTCTTCAGCCCTGTAAATTCTACCAATCGGTACCTCGGAATATGGTATAATAAAAATTCAGCTTTCTCTGCCCAATGGGTATGGGTAGCCAACTGACAAAACCCCCTGAAGGATGCTTCTGGGGTTGTTACCATATCTGAGGATGGAAATCTTGTAGTTTTAGATGGACAAGAACGGATAATTTGGTCATCGAAAGCCACAAACTCAGTTGTCAATTCAAATGCCAAGCTTTTAGATTCAGGGAACCTAGTCTTGCAGGACACTAATGGGTCAACCATATGGGAGAGTTTCCGATTTCCTACTGATACAATGTTGCCCAATATGACAATTAGTTCTAATGCAAGAACAGGTAAGAAAGATCAGTTGACACCATGGAAAAGCCCTTCTGATCCATCCATTGGAAGCTTCTCGTGTGGTATGAAACCTCAAAGTCTTCCTCAAGCATTTATTTGGAAAGACGGTAGCCCATTTTGGCGCAGTGGCCCGTGGAACACTCGGAACTTTATTGGAATACCAGAAATGTATTCTGTATATCATCATGGATTTAGTCTCGTAGAGGATCCAGATGGAACATTATCTTTAAGTTTCTTTTATGTGAACCTGTCTTTGTCACATTTTGTCCTGACTACGCAAGGAGATTTAGAGCTAATATATTGGGATAATGAGAAGGACGATTGGGAGGTCCGGTGGAAAGCTTTGAAGACTGAGTGCCATGTTTATGGTAAGTGTGGTGCATTTGGAAGCTGTGATTCACGGAATTCACCAATTTGCAGCTGTTTACGGGGGTTTGAGCCAAATAACACAATCGAATGGAGTAGAGGAAATTGGGCTAGTGGATGTGTGAGGAGGACGCCCTTGCAGCGTGGGAGGGTGAACAGTACTGGTGGTGAAGCCAGCAAAATGGATGGGCTTTTGAAACAGAAGATGATGAAGGTGCCAGACTTTGCAGATTGGTCAGCTGCTCATGAAGATGATTGCAGGCAGCAGTGTTTACAGAATTGTTCTTGTATAGCTTATGCATATGATGTTGGCACGGGGTGTATGCCATGGACTAGAAGCTTGATTGACACACTCCAATTCTCCAGCGGCGGAGTTGATCTTTACATTCGTGCTGCCTCTTCAGAACTTGGTGAGTTATTTTCTGTCCAAATTTATCTTAAGCTTCAAATCACATGTACTGCTTGTCCATTTGGTAAAAGACAATTTGTTTTACAAAAAGAGAAAAGAAAAGAAAACATATTTAGTAATCTCTTTTGTGTGAATTATGTTGGGGATAAAAAACATAAAACCAATAACCAAAAATCCCACCTCATGGTGAGAGCAAAATCTCAACCAATATTATTAATCAAGTTGGAGTTTTCCAAGGGTCAAGCTTCGAATTAGTGTTCAAGCATATTAGTGTGATAAAATTAATCTTTAATCAGTGTTAATCTTAGAATTTTTAGTTGTTTAGCATGTACATCACCAATGTACTCTTATAGTATAAGGTAAATAGCTATCCATTAATCTGGAAGGACATCATAAATTAATTGGAGTAGGAGTCCCGCAAAGGTATCGGGAGCTGGTCCCAACTGATTTTCAAACTGGTTGCCATGTGTCTATCTCGCGGGAGCAAATCTTAATTTCGCTTGAGCTCAAAGCCCTTATCAGCAGCAGCATTTTAAGCACATGAACCTCTATCCCATTACAGTAACCCCACAAAATACAATGCATTGAATTGAATTACATACAAATTTGGCGTGGAATTAAGGTAGGACCAATACAAGACTCAACATTTATAAATAATGGCGGAGAGCTATAATTAACACTAATCGTTTTGTCACGCAATTTCAGCATACACAACAAACTTCAAAAAATATAAGATTAACAACTTCAGCGCAATTAAATCTTCCAAACAACTTTTTGAAAGAAACCCAAATAATAGGCATGCTTCAATAGGTTACAATGGCCATGGAAGAAAATTCGCGCCCAAACTCTTGTCTCTCACCATTGTGTATTTTCTTAGTTACAACAGTCCAGTAACTTTGTTTATAAAGCCTTGAGAACTTGGGCCAAAAAGTAAGCTAATAAGCCCTCATAGCAATACTTTTTTTCTGATTTAAAAAGCCCAAAAATTAGTGTAATACTTTTTGCTGTTAACAGATAAAGAGGGAGATGTGAAAAAAATTATCGCTATCACAGTGGTAATAGGAACAGTTTCCATTTCAATATGCACTTTAATATTGTGGAGGTGGATAGCTAAACATAAAGGTAATATTCTGACAAAAATTTACACAATGGGCTGGTAAGTTTTGCTACATATTACAGATTTCTGACCATTGTTTTGGAAATCAGCAATGAAAAAGAAAGCAAAGGGAATCTTGTTGTTCAACAGAGAGGAAGCACACAAAAAATTCCCCAGTGAAAACATGCCTGGAGACAACCTGAACCAAGTTCAGGTCCAGGAGCTACCGTTATTCAATTTTGAGAAGCTGACGAGTGCAACAAACAACTTCCATCAATCTAACAAGCTTGGGCAGGGTGGTTTTGGTCCCGTATACAGGGTAACATTCTAGAGGATTTTTGTCTAATAAATTGAATATCTAGTTAATGATTAGATGTTTGTTTCTAGGGAAAATTGTCAGATGGACAAGAGGTTGCAGTGAAAAGACTCTCCAAAACTTCAGGACAAGGGTTAGAAGAATTTATGAATGAGATGGTAGTAATTTCTAAACTCCAACATCAGAATCTTGTTAGGCTCCTTGGCTGCTGTGTCGAAAGAGAAGAGAGGATGTTGATATATGAATACATGCCAAACAAAAGTCTAGATGCATTCCTCTTCGGTTAGTTAATTTTGATACCATTTTTTATTACAAAATGCTATACTTTTTTTAAAAAAAATTTATTTTGTTGACAGAAATAGTGTATTGTAGACAATGGATCAATATTCTTTGTTGTGGTACTTCACTTGAAACAGTTTTTCGTTGACTTCCACCAAATGAACTTCCTTTGAAAACTTTGTGTTCACTCACCTTGTAAGTTTGATACTAACTTTTTTCTCTTGTTTCTTTACTTTTATTTAAATTCATTAGATCCACACAAAGAAAGATTGCTAGATTGGAGAAGACGCTTCAACATTATTGAAGGAATTGGTCGAGGTCTACTTTACCTTCATAGGGATTCGAGATTAAGGATTATTCATAAAGATCTAAAGGCAAGTAACATCTTGTTGGACAATGAGCTAAATCCAAAAATATCAGATTTTTGTATGGCTCGGATTTTTGGAGGTAATGAAGACCAGGCCAATACTAATAGGGTCGTCAGAACTTAGTAAGTACCTTTTAATTTGTTTAATTCAATTAGATACTAATATTGATATGTGAGATGACAAGATTTGGTTGTTTTATGTTTTTTAAATTTAGTGGCTATATGTCTCCTGAATATGAAATGGAAGGGCGATTTTCAGAGAAATCAGATGTTTTCAGTTTTGGGGTTTTGTTACTAGAGATATTTAGTGGAAGAAGAAACTATAGCTTTAATAAGGATGAGCAGTCCCTAAGCCTTTTAGGATTTGTAAGTCATAGTTATCTCTCATTGCCTTATTTTAGAAAACCTCCAATGCTTGTTTCTTAAATGTTTTAGTATTGATGATGCAAATTTCTATCTTGTTTTCTTGTTTCTAGGCATGGAAATTGTGGAATGCAAACAACATTATGGCCTTAATCGACCCAATGATATCTGAACCATGCTTTGAAATGGAGATTTTGAGATGCATACATGTAGGCTTGTTATGTGTGCAAGATTTTGCTAAAGATAGGCCGAATGTTTCTGTTGTTATCTCCATGCTTAAAAGTGAGATTGTTGATCTTCCTCATCCAAAGCAGCCTGCATTTACTGAAAGGAAGATTGCCTTAGGTACAGACTCCTCTTAAAGCTGCTCTGTTAACAATGTAACTGTTACAATGGTTCAAGGTCGATAGCTAGCATGTTTTATTTACATAATCATGTGGTGGTTACATATGCATTTTAAACATTTCTGGAGAGTTTATTAAAGTATGAATAATGATTCCTCTATTCCCTCTTTAATGTCCATGATTAGCTCAATCTAAGAAGTCTTCTTGGTACACTTAAGGATGATTTACCCCTTTTAACAAAAAAATTTCGATGTATTAGGGGTTAGTATCCATTCCAAAAATTGCTATATAATGTGGCACATACCAATAACAAATGAATTTTCATATTACGAAATAGATAGCATAGCTGAGAGCATGGTATTCACTTTTTAAACCTAAATCAGTTGAAGGTCTTGGCCTTTGAAGAATTGATGATCTATATAAAGCCTCGATCTCTAATGCAGATAATCATCTCCTGAAATCCAAATATCACCAAGATTGAAGAAATCAACTGCTGCAATCTGGAAGGGAATTCAATTCCATTGCTTAACAAGGGTCAAATACCAATCCCAGAAATTAGCCAAGTAGAAGACCTCATCCTCTCTAGTTCAAATCAATGGAAAAATGATCTTCTTTCCAAATATTTTTGAGTCCAATTAGCCATCCACATTCAAAATGTCTAATAATAAAAGAGTCAATGTAAACATTTTCACATCTTCCTTCAAGCCGTAGCTAAGGCTGCCTTACTCGTAGTGAAGGTGATACCAAAATTGTAATTGATGTTGATATCAGGCCCATCTCGTGTTTAGACTGGTCCATTCGAGCGCTCATTTAATGGTCTAGCCCACAATTGGGAAGTGTAAGTGTGTAACCCATATAAAAAATTTATTCTCATTTACACACACACAAAAACGTAATATATTTATACTTTTTTTTTATATGGACAAAAGTTAGGCAAAGTACTTTAAGTGCTATTCCTTAAGTTCCCATCTTAAAATTCAGTCATTTGGCTACTTAATTAAAAAATACACTTCTATCTAATGAGTAAAAATTCACACGACAGAATCTTAAAAAGAGAACCTAAGGAACAGTACATAAGTATTGTATCTAAGTCTTGCCCTTATTTTTATTTGGGAAATGCTAATGGATGCCCTTAGGGCAATGATTAATAATCCATTTAAAGAAAGTTTTATGGGAGAAAAAAAAATTAATGTTTTGACAGCTTTTTTCTATTTTCCATAAAAGTGATGTCAAAACTTTCCTAAAATGGATTATTAGCCATTACCCTAAGGGTATCCGTTAACATGACGCTTTTTGTTATATCATTCATTGTGATTTTATGAACTTGGCAAAATAAAAATTTATGGTTGCGACTTTTTAGTTTCTTTAATTAAATGGTTTTATATTCTGCAAGATTGGAAATTGTTTAATTTTATTTATATATTTTATTTGTTAAGAGGCTTATAGTCCAATAGAGTTACTTTGTTTCTCGTTAAAAGGGAAAAAAAGCTACTTTACTATAGACCAAAGACTTGGTTCTTTTTTCTTTTCTTTTCTTTTCTTTTCCATTTTTTTCTCTGTTTTTTGTCAAGAGAAATGTAAATTAGATTTTGATCTTGTGGTAAAATATATTGAGTTAAAAGTAAAATGCTGATATTGCAAACTTGTATGGGACAGTGTAAACCATAGAGTTTACACCATATCCTTATAAAATTTGCTCTCTTAAAAGAAATGTGATTCTATTCTAGCATCTTATCTAGTATAAATAGTGAGTGATATTCTCTTCTTAATTTAGTCTATAGCCTTATAGTTCAATATAACTATTTTATTCTTGTTATATAGAGAATTTAATTTACCACTGCATATCTTTGGTGCTTGGTCACTCTATAAGTATAAGTGCTTATGGGGTTTGGGAGGCAAAGGTCGGAGTTTGAGTCTCTAAGAGGGAGATTCACACACATATACATTTAAATTAGGCTAGAGTAGAATTTCTATCTTGTATAAAAAAATAATTTTAAAATCATTCTCCTCCACTTGTTAGGGAAAAAAAAATCTCCTTAATTTCCACCGTAGTCCCTACTCTTCAAGTCTTTATTCAACCGTCTTTTTTTAATTTGCCACCGGAAGAGAATGAGATATAAGCAATTTCTATTCTATACTAGGTACGAAGACTTGACTTATGATGGCGATGTTAGTTAAATTCACGAGTCTGGAGTAGCATTTTCTTAGAAAACAACCTTTTGGAAAGGGCAATGTCTATTATATACATGTCATTTTTGCACATAAATCACGATTTCTAACTATTGTTACTAAGAACAATAATTAATAAATAAATAATCTTCAAACTATCATATAAAAATAACAATTCACATATATTAAAATTTACCATAAAATTAGAGAACAGTGGAAATATATTACCTCAATGATATATACTTTAAAGTAGTCTCATAACACGAGAATAATTTACCGTCAATTCATAAGTTTTTAGATGGCAAAGTTGAGAAATGGACCATGTTATTGACTTGAAACGATACACACTGTCTATGAGATTTTCGGTATAGTAAACTAACAACATTGTGCGTGCTGCCAACAGAGATAAACAGAGGTCCAACAAAGGCTGAAATGAATTATGGTAAAATTGAATAGTCTTATAAATTGTCAAGGGTCAGAAGTGTGGGAGACTCAACTAAAAAAAACCCACTCAAAATAAATAAAAACACACAATAGATGAATGAAACAATTCCAATAAACATAGTAAATCGCCACACACTTTCTCAATATTTAAATTACAAATCACTCCAAGTAAATGACTTTAAAGCCTGCTATCCAAACCTTCAATTGCAACAAGGACCAATTCTAAAATATTCTGTGGCTGCGCCTCCACAAATGATTGTAAGAGTATATCATTAAAGACCTATTTCGAGTGAGAGACATACATAATCTTAAAGCACACTGTAACAATTCACATGTCATTGTTAATAATTCAATACATATCTTCTATTATTATAGAAGATGAAGTTCTTTTTGCGCTAGAGGCTAGAGCTCGTCGGCTTCAAATTTTAGGTTCTTTCAGCAACTTCCTCTTACTTCTAATATCCATAGTTGTCAAAATGTAAATTGTATAGTGTATCATAAGATTCACAAGCACTTAATAATAAAAATGATAGAAATACTTTTTTCCCCTCAATACGATATGTATACTTACAACTATTTTTTTTTTTTTTCCCCTAAAGAGTAAAAGCCACCATATCCTAAAGCCTATTATTATATTTTCAGTTACAGAAAAACAATTTCTTTCATTTCAATCAATAAAAAAATAATAATAATAATAAGAAAAAAAGAAGGAAGAAAGCTGAGGATTTTGATAGAGTAAGGGTGAGGAGAACAGTCGGAGTCGTCGTCCAAGGCTTGATGTTCTAACAGGACAATTTGTAACTCGTTCAGAGAGCTGGTTTAGCAAAAATAAAAAAATAAAATAAAATAAAAAAAGCTGCCGCAAAGGAACAAAGAAGGAAAAAAATGGAAAGAAGTTCGATATTTTTGTCGAATTATCAAAAATTTATTGTTTTGGGACTTTTCTTCTATCGTTTTCTTGTTTATTTTTCTCCATGGTGTCCTTTTTTAATTATATTTTGTTAAAGTTTAAAACTTGAATATGAAAAAAATCTAAGTGTTTAATATATAAATGGAAGGAAAAAGAACTGGAATGCAGCATGACAGGATATTTTCTCAAAGATCCTATGGAAATGCCAAGCCTATAACATGCCGAACCTAAAACAAAAAATGTGGCTATCAAGTAAATAAAATAAAATAAATTTGGCTATTACGGTCTGTGTTTATTGGTGTTGTTTAAACAACAATTTTTGTTAATACAACTAGGGGCGGCTTGATGCATTTGGGGGCCTTAAGCAAAAATTGATCATCTTATTTTAGATGCAAAATTACTACTAATAATTAACATGAATTACGTAGAATTTTTTCCTTTTTTAGAAATTTTATAGAAAGAAAAAATTTGACAAAATTTTTCATACTTGTTGATGTGGTAGATTGATAGTGGTAAGTAAAACAGTGGTGTTAGTGGTAGACTTAGATGAAAACTAGTAAAAATTTGCTAACTAAACTCTTATTGTTGTTCTTTTTTTTTTTTTTTAGAAGTGCGACATTTACAATATTTTTTTACAACAAATCCTAGATTTTAAACTACTTTTTGTTTTCTATTTGAAAATATCACTATAATTACTTTTTTGCCATCAACAATGGGCTGTAACAACCTGTTACTTAACATTAGTTGTAAAAGTGTTATGAAAAATATTGTGAACGTTGCATTTTTCTTTATTTTTAATTTATTTTTCATCTGATAAAAAAATTATTTTATTTATTGATTATAAATAACCCTATTGGTTAAAATTTGGGGGCCTTTTTTTTACTTGGGACCTTAGGCGACCGCATTTCTTACTCCACCATTCAGCCAGCTCTGAATACAACGTATATTTTCACAATACTTTTTCACCCATACATATTTCTATGTCATTTAAATAATGTTAGAAATACAAATGGGTCCTAAATCATTTTAATTGTGAACTTAATATTTTCTCCTCGGCAGATAGGGACAAGACCTTCAATTATCTTTAAGCATTTCCAAGTGCCACCAGCTTTTTAAAAGCATAGTTGAACAGTAAAAATAAGATGTATAGAAGTCAAGAAAAGTGAGCTTAATAATGGTGGATGACTCACACGGTGTGTCCCATTTCATCATTACACTGGGCAAAGCATTCTTCTTCGTTTTTTTCCTCCTTTTTTCGTTTGCTTTGTAGACTATTGAACATAATGAGGAGGAATCTTCCAACTAAAACACAAAAAAGCCAATAAACTAAAACCAAACAAAGATGAATTATCCGGTCCCACGAGAAAAAGCAATTCCAATGACGAAACTTCATAGTTCCTACAACTTTCCGTAACTCTCCAACTTTAACTATAATAGTTTTCCTTTTCAATTATTGTCTCTCTCAAACTGAGCACACAGAAAGTTTTTTTCTACCACCAAATCGTTCAAGCCTACTCGCATCCTCAAGGTCCTATCTCTTCTCTTACGCAATGTTTTGTGTGAATGCATATGAGCTTACACATAATTGAGAGGTGGCCATGTTTGATTTGACTCACAAACAAAACACATTTTCTCGGAGAAAAAATTTATAACACAAATTATTTCATAATTTATTTTTTATAATTGTGATGTGGTAGAGTGTGAGTGGTGGAGAAAAAATGATGAGTTCATATGTAAGTGATAGATGAGTCCAAATCTTCTGTCTCATTTTTCCTGCTACACTCTATACTCTACCAATAAATATTTGCCACGTATTCATCTAATTAATTAAATACTACTATTAATTAATAACTGTAGTATTAATAAGTTAATATTGATAGTATTTAATTAATTAGGTGAACACATGGCAAGTATTTATTGGGGGAGTATAGAGTGGAGCAGGAAAAATGAAATAGAAGATTTGGACTCGTGATAGACAACTAGTCATAGTTATCATTTCAAAGTCATGAGGAAAAAAAAGTTATGAAATAGTTTATGGTCCTGGATTAATTATTAGACTAATTTTGTGTTAAACTAGGCAATTAATTTGAGACGACTCAATTCATTATTTGTGTTAAGTTGGGTTGACTTGTCATTTTAATATAAACTCATTAACCCACACTACAAGAATTTTGGTCTTTTGCGACCAATGTTTTAGCGACGACCAAAAAGTCGTCACTATTAAGCATACATCAGCGACGAAAATATATGGTCATCGCTAATGAGTGTATTGTAGCGACGACACTAAGGTAGTCACTAATAAGTCATCGCTAACGCCATGGAGGGAATTTTATTTACTTTTGGAAAAATGGAGGGAAACTTTTAGCAATGACAATAAATTTTGTTGTGACGACATTTATGTCGCTAAAATAAGGTGTATTTTAATGACAACATCTATCATCGCTAATAATCATCTTTAGTGACAACCTTATATTTCGTCACAGATATGTGGCCAAAAATATATAGTAAATATATTATATATATGCTTTATTTATTAGTGATGGCACATTAGTGGTCGCTATTAGAATGCTATTAGTGATGACATAACATGTCATCGCAAATATATCTACCTAAATATAATGGAGGGTAAAATTTTCACTCTCAAAAAGTGGTGGGAATTATTGGAGGGAAGCAGATTTTATATTAGCAATGAATTAGGTCGTCGCTATAAGGGATCTTTTAATAAAGACAAAGATTGTCGTCACTAATATGTGACCAAAACAATTTTGATATAATATGATTTTTATTTTTTTATCAAATCCTCCAAATGCTTCTTCAAATATTAAAAATGACATAAATTCCTTTAAAATGTTTGAAATGATTAAAATACCATTAACCTCGTCAAAATGACCAAAATACCCCTAAACTTATATAATGACCAAAATAAACTTGCAGCCTCCAAAGTAATTTAAAACTTTCAAATCCGTTAAAAAAAATATATATATATATATGAGACAACGGAGGGCTTGTTGCTTCAATATACTCTCAAATCATAATGTTACCCATTTGAAACTTGAAATCGATAAAATAATAAAAATTGAGAACGTTCTAATTCCACTCAAAATACTGACTAATTCTCATAGTTATCAAAATGTGAATCGTATTGGGAATCAATTTTTTATTTTTTTGTATCATGTGTCATAAGAAATGTATTAGTCAATATTTACCAAACTAATAAATTCATTATAAATATATGAAAGGTATATTCATTATAAATTCACAATATATTCAACTAATAACCAATTCAATCATCAATTATGTAATGATATTTACCAAAAGTAAGTAAATAAATCAAATTAAAATATATTTATAACATACATATTCAAATTAATTAAAATCAAAAGTAATAATACGTGATATATGAGCCAAAATAATAAATTTTTTCATCATTTTGCCTAATCAATTTTATCTAAGTCAATGTTAACAAGATGTTCATCATCTTTCAAAATTATTTATTTATTAACATTTTCTAACAACTACTCCAATACCCAATAATCCACTGAAAACCTTCCTACTAAACCTAATTTCACAAAGTCTAGTGGTCTCAAGACCATCTATTAAGTTTGATCAGGTTTGACCAACTTTAACTAAACTTTAACTGTGCCTTTCTCTAAATCTAACAGTTTGATTGTGACCATAATTTACTAAATTAACATTTCATTACACTCTTCAAGTCCAACGGTTAGATTTCAAATTTAAGTATGGTGTGAGATGGATATGTGTTGTGTATCTATATGGCTATGTTCTCTTAATTTGTCCATTGAATTGGTCTCAAATTTCACCAACACCAATATGTCACCATACCCTTCAATCCTAATGATCAAGATTTGAATATAAATTTCACCAAGTCCAATGGTCAAATGACCATCTATTAAGTTTAATTGGGTTTGACCAACTTTAACTAAACTTTGACCGCCTCTTTCTCTAAATCCAACCGTTTAATTGTGAATATAATTTACTAGAATTAACATTTCATTACAATCTTCAAATCCAATGGTTAGATTTCAAATCTAAGGATGATGCGTGATGGATATATGTTGTGTACCTGTATGACTATGTTCTCTCAATCTGACTATCGAATTGTTCTCAAATTTCACCAACACCAATATGTCACCATACTATTCAATTCTAATGATCAAGTTTTGAATATGAATTTCACTAAGTCCAATGGTCTCGGGACCATCTATTAAGTTTGACCGGGTTTGACCAACTTTAACTAAACTTTGACCGCATATTTCTCTAAATCCAACCGTTTGATTGTGATCATAATTTACTAGAATTAACCTTTCATTGCACTCTTCGAATCCAACAATTAGATTTGAAATCTAAGGAAGGCGCGTGATGGACATGTGGTGTGTATCTGTATAGCTATGTTCTCTCAATCTGACCATCTAATTGTTCTCAAATTTCACCAATTTAATATGTCCCCATACTCTTCAATCCCAATGATCAAGATTCGAATATGAATTTCAATAAGTCTAGTTGTCTCAGGACCATCTATTAAGTTTGATCGGGTTTGACCAATTTTAACTAAATTTTGACCGCACATTTCTCTAAATCCAACCGTTTGATTGTGACCATAATTTACTAGAATTAACTTTTCATTGCACTCTTCGAATCCAACAGTTAGATTTGAAATCTAAGGATGGCGCGTGATGGATATATGTTGTGTACATGTATGACTATGTTCTCTCAATCTGACAATCAAATTGTTCTCAAATTTCACCAACACCAATATGTCACCATACTATTCAATCCTAATGATCAATATTCGAATATGAATTTCACCAGGTCCAGTGGTCTTGAGACTATCTAATAAGTTTGATCGGGTTTGACCAACTTTAACTAAACTTTGACCGCACATTACTCTAAATCCAACCGTTTGATTGTGACCATAATTTACTAGAATTAACCTTTCATTAAACTCTTCGAATCCAACGGTTAGACGTGATGGATATATGTTGTGTACGTGTATGGCTATGTTCTCTCAATCTGACCATCCAATTGTTCTCAAATTTCATCAACACCAATATGTCACCATACTCTTCAATCCTAATGATCAAGATTCGAATATGAATTTCACCAAGTCCAGTGGTCTCGGGACCATCTATTAAGTTTGATTGGGTTTGACAAACTTTAACTAAACTTTGACCGCACATTTCTCTAAATCCAACCGTTTGATTGTGACCATAATTTACTAGAATTAACTTTTCATTGCACTCTTTGAATCCAACGGTTAGATTTCAAATCTAAGAATGGCATGTGATGGACATATGTTGTGTACCTGTATGGCTATATTCTCTCAATCTGATCATCCAATTGTTCTCAAATTTCACCAAACCAATATGTCACCATACTCTTCAATCCCAATGATCAAAATTTGAATATGAATTTCACCAAGTCTAGTGGTCTCGAGATCATCTATTAAGTTTGACCAGGTTTGACCAACTTTAACTAAACTTTGACCGCACATTTCTCTAAATCCAACCGTTTGATTGTGACCATAATTTAGTAGAATTAACCTTTCATTGCACTCTTCGAATCCAACGATTAGATTCCAAATCTAAGAATGGCATTTGATGGACATATGTTGTGTACCTGTATGGCTATGTTCTCTCAATCTGATCATCCAATTGTTCTCAAATTTCACCAAACCAATATGTCACCATACTCTTCAATCCCAATGATCAAAATTTGAATATGAATTTCACCAAGTCTAGTGGTCTCGGGATCATCTATTAAGTTTGACCGGGTTTGACCAACTTTAACTAAACTTTGACCGCAAATTTCTCTTAATCTAACCGTTTGATTGTAACCATAATTTACTAGAATGAACCTTTAATTGCACTTTTTGAATCCAACGGTTAGATTTCAAATCTAAAGATGCCGCGTGATGGACATGTGGTCTGTACTGTATGACTATGCTCTCTCAATCTGACCATTCAATTGTTCTTAAATTTCACCAACACCAATATGTCACCATACTCTTCAATCCTAATGATCAAGATTTGAATATAAATTTTACCAAGTCTAGTGGTTTCGAGACCATCTATTAAGTTTGATCGGGTTTGACCAACTTTAACTAAATTTTGACCGCATATTTCTCTAAATCCAACCGTTTGATTGTGATCATAATTTACTAGAATTAACCTTTCATTGCACTCTTCGAATCCAACAATTAGATTTGAAATCTAAGGATGGCGCATGATGGACATGGGGTGTGTATCTGTATAGCTATGTTCTCTCAATCTGACCATCTAATTGTTCTCAAATTTCACCAATTCAATATGTCACCATACTCTTCAATCCCAATGATCAAGATTCGAATATGAATTTCAATAAGTCCAGTTGTCTCAGGACCATCTATTAAGTTTGACCGGGTTTGACCAACTTTAACTAAATTTTGACCGCACATTTCTCTAAATCCAACCGTTTGATTGTGACCATAATTCACTAGAATTAACCTTTCATTGCACTCTTCGAATCCAACAGTTAGATTTGAAATCTAAGGATGGTGTGTGATGGATATATGTTGTGTACATGTATGACTATGTTCTCTCAATCTGACTATCAAATTGTTCTCAAATTTCACCAACACCAATATGTCACCATACTCTTCAATCCCAATGATCAAAATTTGAATATGAATTTCACCAAGTCTAGTGGTCTCGAGATCATCTATTAAGTTTGATCGGGTTTGACCAACTTTAACTAAACTTTGACCGCAAATTTCTCTCAATCTAATCGTTTGATTGTGACCATAATTTACTAGAATGAATCTTTAATTACACTTTTCGAATCCAACGGTTAGATTTCAAATCTAAAGATGCCGCGTGATGGACATGTGTTGTGTACTATATGACTATGTTCTCTCAATCTGACCATTCAATTGTTCTCAAATTTCATAAACACCAATATGTCACCATACTCTTCAATCCTAATGATCAAGATTTGAATATGAATTTTACCAATTCTAGTGGTTTCGAGACCATCTATTAAGTTTGATCGGGTTTGACTAACTTGAACTAAACTTGACCGCACATTTCTCTAAATCCAACCGTTTGATTGTGACCATAATTTACTAGAATTAACCTTTCATTGCACTCTTCAAATCCAACGGTTAGATTTCAAATCTAAGAATGGCATGTGATGGACATATGTTGTGTACCTGTATGGCTATGTTCTCTGAATCTGATCATCCAATTGTTCTCAAATTTCACCAAACCAATATGTCACCATACTCTTCAATCCCAATGATCAAAATTTGAATATGAATTTCACCAAGTCTAGTGGTCTCGAGACCATCTATTAAGTTTGATCGGGTTTGACCAACTTTAACTAAACTTTGACCGCAAATTTCTCTCAATCTAACCGTTTGATTGTGACCATAATTTACTAGAATGAACCTTTAATTACACTTTTCGAATCCAACGGTTAGATTTCAAATCTAAAGATGCCGTGTGATGGACATGTGTTGTGTACTATATGACTATGTTCTCTCAATCTGACCATTCAATTGTTCTCAAATTTCACAAACACCAATATGTCACCATACTCTTCAATCCTAATGATCAAGATTTGAATATAAATTTTACCAATTCTAGTGGTTTCGAGACCATCTATTAAGTTTGATCGGGTTTGACCAACTTGAACTAAACTTGACCGCACATTTCTCTCAATCCAACCGTTTGATTGTGACCTTTATTTACTAGAATGAACCTTTCATTGCACTATTCGAATCCAATGGTTAGATTTCAAATCTAAGGATAGTGCGTGATGGACATATGTTGTGTACTTGTATAGCTATGTTCTATCCAATGTTATGAATACTGTTTAGGATCCCATTTCGATTTATCCAATGGATTGAAATATTTTAATACTGACCAATTTCGATGTACTATTTTAAGACGTTTCGGATTTCAAAATATATAAAACTATTTACTTTTAAAAACATATTACTTATATATATACTTAGTTTTGAAGCACTGCTAGCTAGTAAGAAGATTATAATTATGGGTATAAATAAAATTTATTTATAGTCATTGCATACCATCTCAGAGTTTTACTATTTTATAAATTTATATATATATATATATATACACATTTTGGTAAAAGTTCAAGGCCACACAATTTGTTAAAAATATTTATAAATTATAAAAGTTTTTTAATATTTTTGATTCTTAAGTTTTAGTTAAAATCTTAATTTTTTTATAAATTCATTATACATTTATATTAAAAATACAAACCTTTTTTAGATGGCACATGGTAATAAATTTTATTTTTTATTAAGATTAAAATTATAAATCTATTTAAATATTTGATATTATTTTGATGTACCGTATTTAAAGTATTAAAAAAAAGTAATAAAAAAAAGAAAAGATGTCAGACATAAGTAAAATATAACATTATTTTATTCAAAATAAATTAATAAAAAGGTTTCATGAGATACTTTGGGTCAAGCACATCAAAAAGGACAAAACTAATGTTAAGTTGGATATAAATATTAAAAAAGTGTACATGTGAGCAGCTAACTATCCAGCCAAAACAAAAAAAAAAAAAATTCAGCAAAAAAGTGAGCAGGTTACTTGAGCATTCAATGGGGGCAGTGTCCTTGAGACGTCCTATCATCGTCTCAATTCCAAGGTTCTGACTTTTTATGTAAAAGAAAAAAATAGTAGCTACATAAGTGAGTAATAGTAGCTATAGGCTAGTAATACAGCTGGGAAGTGTTATAGTTTATATTCTCAAGGAAATATTTGAGTTCCCACGTCTCATCTTTGCTCCCCAAGTCTGTAAATTTCAAGATTCAAGCATTATAGTTTATGTTCATTCACTACCTATCTTCTTCTTCATTTTGCTGCCTAAGTCTGTAAAGCTCATCTCTTTTTATGTTCTTATTCTTTTTATTTTTACCACTTAGAGCTATGCAAACAGCAAGAGCAAGAGGCGGATTTGCACAAAATTGGGGCGGATTTGCGCATAATCTTTTCTCATCTTCCTCCTCAATGCATCCCAGATGGGTTCTGTCTTTTTTAATTTTATTTATTTATTTATTTTTTGCTTTTGACTGCAGTTTAGAAATATTTGAGAGAAAGGATTGTTTGTATTTGGAGGGAAAATGGGTTAGGGGATGGGCCGAAAATTATATTTGGAGGGAAATTATTTTATTTTATTTTAATTTAATTTATTTTTGCTTTTGACTGCAGTTTAGAGATGTTTGAGAGAAAGGATTGTTTGAATTTGGAGGGAAAATGGGTCAGGATTGTTTGTATTTGGAGGGAAAATGGGAATGAAAAAAACACCTAATATAACGGATTTTGTAGTCCCATGATGAGCATGATCCCATGTCTTTCTCAGTCATTACCGCCAATTATATATCACTCATCATCTCTCTCGTTCTTTCTCACATACCCGCTAAACCTGTAGATTCACTGCTGTTCAGGTATTTTTTTTTTCTTTACTTCTGGTTAATTTTGTTCTTAGTGTTCTCAAGTTTTCAACTTATTAAAATAGGAAAATTGTTAAAAAGTGGCATAAATTTTATTACTTATTAGTTGGCCTGACAATAGCTTTTTAATCGACATCACTTGATCAACAATATAATATAATATCCAAATTCTAAAATTTACTTTTTATTCTTACCTTAATTTATTTTCATTTTCTCCAATTATAGTTGTTTTCATGAGTCGTCATGGTCAAAACTGATTGGTTCAAAATTGATCCTTCGGTGGGTTGGGGATAGTTCAATATTTATAGTCAACTGCACGTAGAAAATAGATTTATTTAAATGTGGACATTTGGGATTTTTTTTCTTTTTTTCTATTTCCTTCAAATGGGTTTCTAAAGTAATCTTTTGTTTATGGTGATAAATGATGATACCAAAAATGTTAATTGTTTGAACTTTTATTTAGTTGGCTCAATAATTAAAGAAAAATTGTGTCTAGTTCCTTTTTATGGGGATGGAAGAAGTTCACTGGTAAAAGTTCTTTGGTCACTAACAATCTTCTCTCAACAGATATGGAAAGCATTTTGTTTTTTGGTTTTTGTTTATATTATAACTAAAAATAAAGAGTAGAAGGAAATGATTAGAGTGACTTTTTTTATCTAGATGATGTCATTGTAGTATCCTACTAGCTTTGTGAATTCTAATCCTTACTTCACCTAAGATTTTCTTTTGGGAAATTAAGTTCCATCACCTAAGAAAGAACCGGAGACTCTGTTGTTTGGATGTCCATGTTGTGTATCCATTTAAATTCTTTTTCTTTAAGTCCACTATGAATGATTTGTTTTTTAGATAAGTGATATTTCGTTTGTGTTAATGGTTTTTCATTTGCTTTAAATTCTTTTACTTTATTTTCTTTACAATGATTGTTTTTCTTTGTCAATTATATTATTTGTTGTCTTCCTCTCTCTCTGTCAATATATATTAGTTTTTGGCCCCCCTAAGAAGAATGTCTCCACCTGATGGACCATCACACGAGATGGTTGTCCCTACTGCATCTGGTTAGTGCAAGTTTAGTCTTTCATGTAGTTGTCTTTGTTAGTATAGAATTTGTATAACGTTGCCAAAATGTTACTGACTATGCTATCTTATTTTTCCTAATAGTTAATATGCCCAACAAACGGAAAAGAGGTAGAAATCTATGCACCAAGTTTAAAAAATTGAGGGAAAATGGACTCGTTCCGATAACCATCCCTCCAGGGGCCAAAGGACCTGTGGGTGAAAATGCTGGTGTGTTTACAAGAAGGGTGGGCTTCATCGTTCGTGAACATGCGAACCTTAGCTATGAATCTTGGTCTAAGGCCCCACAAGAACACCGACAAATGTTGAAGAATCGTTTGGTGGTAAGTTGTTACTACAAAGGCTATGGTATTTAAAATTTGTGTAAAAAAATGAATGATAATTGTTTTTTTAATTATTATGTTTTAGGCTGATTTCACGTTGGACTCAAATCGCGTTGAGGATAAGATGTGTATGGAGATTTCATTGTCAAGTTGCTATAATAATGTTCGGAGTAACTATTACAAGGAGTACTTGCCATTTAGTAAGGAGGAAGTGAGGGCCAATGTTCCACCAGATTTGACACAGGACAAATGGGATGCTTTATGTGATCTATATGAAACAACCTCATGGAAGGTAAATCTTGTTCATACTAGAATGTTAATAATTTTCAACACAAGTATATTTTCATATATTTTTTGTTATGATTGTTAATTCTCTTCGTTTTAATTATCTTTTTTCTTTTTTATCTAATACTTGTTAGAAAAAGTCTGACCGGAATAAGGAGAACAGAGGAAAGAACAAAACTGGTCACACTTGTGGATCCAAATCATTTATTGCTTACTATGAAGAGGTTGCAACAATTTAATTCTTTATTATTTATAATAATGCTAGTGTATACATGTTAATTTTATCTTTATTATGTGCAGAAAAAACAAGGTGGTAAAGAGATTGGAAAAGTGGATTTTTATAAGATGACCCGCACAAAGAAAGATGGTTCTTTTGTGACTACTACCAGTGAAGAAAATTACGTAATTAATATTCCAATTTGTATTCATATATATCAAAGTTTGATTTCATATAGATAATTTATAGAGTAAATCTTGAATTAATTGCATAAATTATTTAGTAAAATTTTGTCACTTGTGCAGAATCTAATGATAGAAAAAGTAGCTGATGAAGAGAACCAAAGCACTGAGGAGGAAATTTTTACAGAAGTGCTAGGGACAAGGCGAGGCTTTGTAAGAGGGATGGGGAAATTTGTGATTCCGACCCCAACCCCTTCTTCTCATTTGCGATATGAGACAAGCATGAATATGGAGTTGGAAACCTGCAAGCAAGATTTGTCCAATACGATGCTGAAACTGTCTGATGCGGAGCAAAAACAGGGTGAGTCGGATCAAAAACTTGCTGAAACACAAAACCAAGTGGCACAGTTGCAGAGTCAGGTAGAGGAACAACGTCAGCAACTAGCTATACTGATGGCAAGGTTTGGTAGCTAGTCTATAAGGTGATTAGTTTATTAGTATATTAGTATTTGAGACTTTGTTATTACTTTATGAAGACTTTGTTATTACTTTATGAAGAACTTGTTATTACTTTATTAGTATTTGAGACAATAGATTGGAATTAAAATTATGTATGTGATATTGAACTTGGGAATTGTTTTTCCTTATTAGTAGTTATTGCCTTTATTCCTTTGATGGTTTCCCAGGTCTTTCCATTTTGTTTACCAAACATAATCTCCATTTTTTATCACTATCATTTACTGTTTCTGTTTTTTGTTGGTATGCTCCAATTAAGTTATATCTTTTAACTTTTCAAAAACCGGTGCCTAAATTTTCAGTGGTGGAAGTTGTAGGTTTGGAAAATCAATTAGGAAATGATAGTGGGGATTTCATTTATTTATTCTATTTACTTAATTGTACTGCTAACTGAATGTGTGTGTGGTTTATGAACTGGTTTATGGATCTTTTACCGTTCCTGTGATGTAATAGTTTAGGAAAAATAAGTTATCTTCAGTTTGAGCTTTCACTTTTGCGTCTTAGTTTACAAGGAAAAAGTATTTTGTAGATATGAGAAGTGGAGTTGAGAGGTTTTTGAAAGGGATTTTTGCATGAAAAAGATCACAATCATTTTAAGTGCCATCCCTAAATTATGGGGAGTGTTAATGTTCATCAGAACTGACTCAAGTACATAACTATAAGAAATTAGGATTTGATTTTTGGAGACAAAATTAAGAACTGACTCACGTACATAACTATAACAATGCAACTTGTTCAAAAATTCTTTTTACAATAAATGCATGAAGAAATCATCAAGGAAAAGGAAAATAAAATTACCGTATAAATTATCTACTAAGTATATAAAAAGAGCAAATGTCTCTAGCTACAGGTGAGAAAGAAAAACTTTTAATATTAAAAAAAGTTATGTCCACAAAATTTTCACAATAAATCTCTTATCTTAAGTAGCAAGTTATTATTTACTATTATTGGTGAGAAAAAAAAAAAATTTAATGATGGGTTCAAATTAGAATCATTAATAACTTTTCGTTAAAAATTTGTTGAAAAAGTATTGTAAATATATTATAGACGTAACACTTAGTATTTAATACTATTATCTAAAACCTTTAAAATAAGGAGAATTGGTGAGCATTTTTTTTTCCTTCAAGTACGCCAGTTTGGATTGAGTTTGTATTCGTTTTTTTTTTTTTTTTTAATGATTTTATATGTTTACTTTGTACCTTTATAATGTAAGCTTATAGTGTAAAATTTAGACACAAAAAGTAACAAATATTAAACATATTTGTAAAACAATGGTAAATATTGTATAAATTTTGCAAATGTGTACAATATTTGTCAATTTTTATATGTCTACAATATAAATTTTCATTGCAAGTACAATACAAATATAGAGATATTGTGAATATATTGTAACACGTGACAATTCTTTTTAGGTCAAACTAAAATAAAATAATAAAATATCAAACCAAGAACTAGCACAATTAAAAATAAAGGTACTGTATTGTGTATTGTGAAAATGTCATGACATTTTGTTGTTATTACAATATTTTTATAATTATTGAGGTGTAAGTTCCTTATAGGTCAAAATAATCTAATAAAATATTAGATTAGATTGTGTTCCTAGATTTTTTTCTTTTCTTTTCTTCATTTAGTCAAATTTAGTAAGCCAAAATTCACATTTTCAAGCACATTTTTCTTGGGTTGATTTTTTTTTTTTTGCACACCGTTTAAAATTTAAAGTAATAAAATAAAATAAAAAGATAGTTTTACACCAAAAGAAAATTAAGTTTGGGATAATTTTATTACTCCCTCAACTTTAAAACTGAGAAAATACCCTTAACTGTTATACTCTTAGTTAAATCATTTTGAAATCTTATAATTTTTAAAATATTTTATTGTAGAATATCTTAAATAACCTTACAAAATTTTAATATCTCAAAATATTTTTTATGTATTTTGAGTTTTTTTTGGTAGTTATTCTTGAAAAGTTAGAATAGTGATATATACCACACATGCCGTGTCACCCAAATTAATTGATGGAAAAAGAGTAAAACGTGCCCCCAAATTAATTGATAGAAAAAGAGTAAAAATGGTAAAGTACACTTAAAAGTAAAGCATCTGCCATCTCTACTATGTAGGCTAGACTAGGCTTTATTTATGTGGACATAATTCACAACTAAACTAGACTTGGCCTGCCGCAGCATTTTTTTATTTATTTTTATTTATTTATTTTCCTTTAGTCATGTCTTCTGTTTGTGGCAGTGTTTAGCCTGCTTCTTGTCCTGCAGCGTAGGCGGGTAGGCTTGTTGTGGCTCAGGACCTATTCTTATATTGTTGTGCTCTTGCTATTTTTTAATATATCAATTCTATCTTCTTCAGTAAAAAAAAAAAAAAAAAAAAAAAAGGAACTAGACTAGGCTTTATTTATGTGCACTAGGCTTTATTGGCTTTATTGATGTGGACGTGGTTTTCAATTAAACTAGACTAGGCTTCATTTATGTGGGCGTGTAAGCCGACAGGGTCTCAGAATGCTTCCTCATCTCTAAGCCAAACCAAAAACCAATACAACTATCTAACCTACACGCTTTGGGTGTTCGTCTTCCTCTTCTCAAATTTTCTACACAGACTACACCCTTTCCAGATCTTCTTAAATCTCAATTCTACAGCTTTCAATTTCCACAGATTTCCAATCCCACCCCTCAGATTCAATTCCCATTTTAATTTCAATTTCTAGGGTTTCACTAATCACACCGGTGAGTGAATGCAAAAAAGAAAAGAAAAGAGAACCTTCCTCTTCTATCACTGTTTGAACAAGTTCGAAATATCCATTCAATTGTCATAGACTCTGGCGTCGATCAGGTACACTCTCAATGTTGAACAGTTTGGTCTGTTTATTTCCTTCGGCTTCTTTGCCTTCAACCCTTGAATTCGTAATTGGGAAACATAATTGAGCATTGAGAGTGTTTTTTTTCTGTTGTATTTTGCAGGTTAGCGATTTGGAAAACGTAATTGGGTTGTCGCTACAAAGCGTGTAAAGGTTAGATATTCGTATTGTTTTTATCTCTATAGTTATTTTGTGGTTGAAGAGAGTTCAATTACACTAATTGGACTGTCTTATATTTATTATTATTTTTGATTTTGTTTCTGAAATATTGTCAAATATATTGATATTTGTTTATTTCTAATCCTAAAATTAACATAAAGTAGACCTAAAATAGTTAATTTTGGAGATGACTCGCTCGTTATTGAAGATGACTCGCTCATTATTTCCCAGACATTTTACCCCTCTTACGTTTAGTTTGCTTCAATTGTTTACAATATGTTGTCTTTTATGGATGAATTTCGTCATGTTCATATCTCCCATGTAGGTAAACAATACAATTGCTCAACTAATTTGTTAGCTAAAAATGTTTTAGTCATTGATGATTTTTTTTTTTGTTTGAATTGAAGATAATCCTTATTTTCTAAAATAAGCTATTCTCTATGACGTAATAATTGTTTTTCATATTGAATAAGGTTTGATATAATCTTATATAAAAAGAATAGACAGATAATTGTGAAATTGATTTGGACTCTAAACATCATTTCCATTGACGCAGATATCACAATCTATTACTTCTATAATTGAAAAAAATATATATATAAAAAAAAAAAAAAGTAAAGAAGACGAGTTATTCTTTATTTTTTATACTAATTTAGAAGCCATACAAGACTTTTTTTTGATGAACAAGAAGCCATACAAGATAAAAGTCTCATGCACAGTTTTGAATATGAAATTTGTCCTATATTTAGACTTATTAATTTTTTAATAGGAGTAATATTCTTCCTTGTTTTTTTAGAGGAGAATTATTCTTCCTTGTTAGTTGGGGAGGTTGTGTGGAGTCTTGACACGGGTAGGCGTTCAAATTGACATTTACATTTTTATTATAATTTTTTTGTTGGGGTGGGGAGTGGGGAGTCATATGTTGCGCAAAGCTTTTTACATGCAACGATGGATACAATTTAGTTGAAGCGATCTATTGGTCTGGCTTCTGGCCCACCCAAAATACTTTTCTTTGGTTGCTAATGCCTTTTATCTTTCATTGTTAATAAATCTAGTTCAGTGGTTCCGTTTCAGTTCAGATAATGATTATTAATAATGTCAAAATAATGATAAATTAAATTTATTCATCTTACCAACCTTTTGGGATAGGTACATTTGAGCCTTGAGTCCAGACCTCTCGTTGGTACAAAAGCAAAAAAGGGTGAAATCATTCAACTTTAATGCCTACGAAGTAATGATTTTATTCCTCAATAATTACAATGCCAATGGTCTAATAATTTTTTAAATATTGAAATTAAAAATTAAAATATTTACTATTTTTTTTAGAAAATAAAATATTCACTTTTTTAATATCAGTTCTTAGATTAATAAAAATTTAATCTTTTACTTTTTACCTTCTTAACTTTTTTTTCTATACATTTTCATTGTGCAATAGTTATTTGTTTGGTACACAGTTTTGGAGATTGAACCTTCTATTTACTAATTTTGACTAGTTTTTGAATTTTTTCGGTTTTAGGGTAATCATTGGTTTGGTATAGGTATGGCTAAACTAGTTGATTCATATAGGTTTGGCTAAACTAGTTGAATCAACTGATCAAGTCTGGTTTTGAAACTATGGGTGTCACCCTGAAATTTTATAAATTTAGTATGTACAATGTACATATTTATTATAATTATTATTTTTACTGATAAAAAAATATTAATTTGTTTTTGAGGCACTTGAAGTCTTGTACAATGAATTGATCGGACTAGTTGAAAATAGTCTATTATGATTGTTGTTGTTTCTATAACAAGCAATTTTGTTTATATTTTTTAATTGATTTTATTTATGAAGAAAATTGGGTTATACTTGGTAAGTAGTTCACTTCTTTTATATTTATGAATTATGATAGAGACATCATAATAGAGAACTTGTTTAACTCATCGACCCACTTCATTTCCAATAAGAATATGTTTGTTGAAATTATGATAGGGACATCAAGATGGATAAAAGTTGGATGCATGAAACTGATAGAACTAGTACACGATATAGTGAAGGTGTTAAGCAGTTCATTAACATGGCACGTGATCATGCGGATCGAGTTGGTAGGATTAAGTGTCCATGTCGTAAATGCACAAATCGATATTATCAACATATAGATGCGGTGGAGACTCATTTGATTTTGAATAGATTTGATTTGAATTACACCGAATGGATATTTCATGGGGAAGAAGATCCGTTTTTTAAACATGTGCAAGCTAAGCATAATGATAATAATTCACAAGCAGAGGACATTGATGACGTTGGAGAAATGTTAGATGACATTTATAGGGGGACATTTCCAGATGCAAATATAGGTGAATCCTCCACTTCTCCAGGTCCATCAAACAATGATCACAAAGCAAGACCTTTTGATCAGTTGTGGGAAGATGCCCAACGTGAGCTTTATCCAGGTTGCAAGAAGTTTTCTAAACTCTCTTTTTGTATGAAGCTGCTTCATATAAAGACACTTTGCAATTGGAGTGATAAGTCGTTTGATTTGATGATTGACTTGATAAAGCAGGCACTCCCAGATGGGGAGTCATTGCCAAAATCGTATTATGAAGCGAAGCAGTTTAGGCGAGACTTGGGTTTTAGCTATGAGTTGATACATGTATGCAAAAAAGTCTGTACACTTTTTTGGAAGGAACATGCTGATAAAGAAGAATGCCCAAAATGTCATACTTCAAGATGGAAAGAGGACACTGGTAAAGGTAAAAAAATTCCCTGGAAGGTCTTAAGGTATTTTCCAATTAAACCAAGGTTGCAGCGATTGTTTATGTCGAAAGATATAGCTAAAGACATGAGGTGGCACAAAGATGAGCGACTTGAAGATGGAGATTACCTTAGACATCCTGCCGATTCAATAGTGTGGAAAGAGTTTGATAAAAAACATGCTTGGTTTGCTGCAGATTCCCGCAATGTGCGACTTGGTTTAGCAAGCGATGGGTTTAATCCATTTGGTAACATGAGTACATCATATAGCATGTGGCCAGTAGTACTTATGCCGTATAATTTACCTCCATGGAGGTGTATGAAGGATCCATATATGATTTTGTCCTTACTTATTCCTGGACGTAAGGCACCTGGAAACAAAATTGATGTGTACTTGCAACCGTTGGTGGATGATTTAAAAGAATTATGGAATGAAGGCATCAAGACGTATGACGCATCAACGCAACATTCATTTAAGTTGCATGCAGCGTTATTATGGACTATAAATGATTTTCCTGCATATGCGAACTTATCTGGGTGGTCTACCAAGGGAAAGTTAGCATGTCCCATATGTAACGAGAATACAGAGTCGAGTTATTTGAAGTCTAGCCACAAATTGTGTTATATGGGTCATCGTCGATTCTTACCTCAGGAGCATAACTGGCGCAAAAAAAAAGAATTTTTTGATGGAACTGAAGAGTATAGGATTGCTCCTAATGAATTATCAGGAGATCAACTGTTACAACAACTAATGAATGTTCCAAAAGTGCAATTTGGAGATGATGAAGCTACAAGAAAAAGAAAACGCACGAAGATCGAGTTGAATTGGACAAAGAAAAGTATTTTTTTTGAGTTACCTTATTGGTCAACATTGAAACTGAGACATAACTTAGATGTCATGCATATTGAGAAGAATATATGTGACAGTGTCTTAGGTACACTGATGTATGATAGTGGAAAAGGGAAAAATAAAGACACTTCTAAAGCACGAAAGGATTTAGAAGATATGGGCATACGTAAAGATCTGCACTTACAGAAAACTGGTACATCTACAAAAATGCCACAAGCAAAGTATACATTGACAAAAGCTGAGAATACAAGATTCTGTGATTGGCTGAAAAATGTAAAGTTTCCTGATGGGTATGCATCTAACATTAGTAGATGTGTGAACACTAATGAGGGTACGATTTCAGGAATGAAAAGTCATGATCTTCATGTACTCTTACAACGATTACTTCCTGTTGCAATTCGTGGATATTTCAATGATAATATACGTACAACATTGACTGAACTGTGTTTATTTTTTAAGGACTTGTGTTCACGAACATTGAAGTTAGATGTCTTAAATCAAATGAAGGAAGACATTGTTGTGATTTTATGCAAAATGGAAATGATATTTCCACCTGCTTTTTTCGATATAATGGTACATCTAGCTCTTCATTTACCTCGAGAGGTAGAGCTTGCAGGCCCTGTTCAATTTCGTTGGATGTATCCAATTGAAAGGTTTCTTGGTAAATTAAAGCGGTTTGTGCGAAACAGAGCACGTCCAGAAGGGTCAATTGCTGAGGGATATTTATCTGTTGAATGTTTGACATTTTGCTCCATGTATCTTCATGAGATTGAGACAGTATGGAGTTGTGAGGAGCGGAATAGCGATAGGTGCCAGGGGGAAAGGGATGTAGGCTTGTCTGTTTTTTCACAACCAGTACGTCCTTTAGGAGCAGCAAAATATGTAAGACTTGATGATACGCATCTCACACGGGCTCGATGGTATGTGCTTAGCAATTGCTCAGAAATTGATTCGTACAAAACGTAAGTGTTTCATTGATTTTTTTTTTCAATTTACATGTTACTTAGCAATAAAATGAAGTGCTTATATGTTTTTATTATGTAGTAAGTGTTATCTGAAGATCCATTGATTTTTTTTTTTAAAGAAAATTTTCATGTTACTTAAAAATAAAATGAAGTGTTTTTACGTATTTATAATGTAGTGAGCATTATTTGGAGATTCAGGGAGAAGGCATCATTGACATTGATCATAAGCATGAAGTTGAATTCGAAAATTGGTTCAAAGATCGTATATGTGGGAGTAATGCGACAAATGTGTCAAAAGAATTATATAGTCTTGCATGCGGATCTGATGCTCTAGTTGCAGTTTACCAAGGTTGCATTGTGAATGGTGTTAGGTTCCACACAAAAGACCGTGAACATACTCGTCGTACTCAAAATAGCGGTGTCTTTGTTTCGGGTGAAGATGGTGGAACAAAAACTAACTATTATGGTGAGTTGAGGAATGTTTTGGAGCTAACCTATATGGGCAATAATCGTGTATATTTATTTGAGTGTGATTGGTGGGACACTAGGGATGGAACAGGAATGCAAAGGGATGAGCATTGTACAAGTGTGAATACATCTCGTACATGGTATCATTCTGACCCATTTATCCTAGCATGCCAAGCTTCACAAGTTTTTTACTTGAATGATACCAAATTGGGCAGTAGTTGGCGAGTGGTGCAACATATGACGCATAGAAACATGTATGATATTCCCACAGACACAGAGAAAGTGCATGAAGAAAATGAAGAAGATAATGGTGATGCGGTATACCAAGAAAGTGAATGCATTGGGGTTAATGCAACTGTTCAACAAGAAAATGATGAAGACTCAACTTTGTTACATAGAGATGGTGTGCCAGCAATAGATTTGGAGGACTTCATACCTGTTGATGATGTATATGTGCAACTTGATGAAAGTATGTTCATCAATGATGACTTGTCTAATGAGGAATGGGATACAGATTCCAATAATGAAGAAGAAACATATAGTGATGACGATGTTTCAAGCTCAGATCAGGAAAAAGATTTATCTAGCAATGATGAATCTATTGGAGATCTTAGGGATGAAAATTAAGTTGAGTTTTGATGCAGGTTAAGTTTTGTTAAATACATAAAGCTTTCATATCTTCTTAGCTATGGTATTTTTGAAAAATAAAAATGTTAAAGTTTTACTTGGATGTTAAAACTATTTTGTACACATTTTTGTCATTTACTTTAGTTCACCTTTATATTGGTTTATTCTTTTTATTTCAGGTTAAAATGTCGCATACCTTGGGCTACTGATGATGTTAAGGGGAGATACTTTTCATTGCAAAATTGGTTGTATATCTTCTTATGGAATTTGTCATTATTTTATTATTATTAGAGAGAGTAGATTTGAATTTAAATTATGTATGTGATATAGAACTTGTGTATTGTTTTTCCTTATTAGTAGTTATTGATTGAGTAGTTGTTATGCCTATATGAGTATTTGTGATTGAAAATTTGTGATGTGTGAAAATATGATTTATTAAAGTCGGATTATTATGGTAGCAACTTGATTGTCCTTATCATGAGTTCATCTTTTTTGGCCCAATTTAAAACTCCTGTTTATAACATGCAAATAACACATTGGCTTCTACATCATGGCAATCCATTTGGGTAAATCTAATTCACAAATGGCTAGTGTGTGATCCTTGTAAAAGATCTAGCTGCTTGACCCACTCATACTATGAAACTTCCTGATTTATTTGCAAAATATACTGCACAGTTGTCTGGTATTAAAGCACATTGTTTATGTGTCATTTTACATTTTAACAAGTGCTTGCACTTTTGGAACTCATTGGTGTGTTTGTTTGTTTGGATAGGAGATTGAGAATGAGAAACTTAAGTTGGAACATGTTTAGCTTTCAAAGGAGAATAGTGGGTTATATGTGTAGAATAAAAAATTGGCTGAAGAGGCTTCTTTAAGCAAAAGAACTAGCTTCTGCTGTTGTTGTGGAGTTGAACAATTTGGCTGGTGAAGTGTTAAAGCCCTCCAATATTTCGGTTTCGGGTCTTCTAGTCTTCAAAGGCTGTGAGTAGTCTCCCTTTCTTCTCCTTCCTTTTGTGTTTATTTCTATAATTCAATGTTATTGTAAATTATTCCATATAAATCTAAAATTTTAAAGGTGTCATCAGATGCCATTTTCTTGTAAAACCATGAAGAAGCCTGACATATTCTAGTTTATTAGGATGCTTGCCTTTTAATTCTATCTTGCTCCTAATTTTCTTACACTTACAAATTAAACATCGCATCCAAATTTCTATTTCTCATTTTTTATTTGCAAAAGTGAAAAAAATTTGCATTCATTCAAACTAATATAGGTATGCTTAAACGTTAATTAATGTCGTGATTAAGTTTCACTCAAAATATATGTGAGTTGCTTTTCATGTATTGTATTTTTCTCTTAGCATTTGAAAGTACACCTGTACTGCAAACCTGTGATATAAAGTAAACCATGAACCTGCCCATAATCTTTCCAACAAAGAATATTCACCCCGCCCTGCCTTCCCTAAATGTAGCATTTTGAATAGTAAAGTTAAAAAATTAGAACCTTCTTGAATTAATCTTTTTGGAGGGAAAAAATGAATCATTTAAAAAAAGAAAAGAAAATCTGAGTATATTTTTAGCTTTTGAGGTATATTTTTGACCATTTATCATTTTCACTTTATTGTTAAATTCCCAAAGTGGGACTCTCAATTTGGAGAGGGAGTATAAAAATCTACATAGACCCATTACCTCATCTTTCTAAAAATTAAAATCTTTTTAAGTTAATGCTTGAGATAGTTTTTTTGTGGAAGGGTCAAAGGTAACCCATGTGCTTAATTTTATACACCTTTTGGTTATAACTATTTATCTTCTACTTGTTTTGAAGGTTATGCTGAAAGTACCAGTGGTAGTTTGTCTTGAAGGCACAAACGTGATCAGAAAAGAGCACAACTTCACTCTTTTGTTCAACTTCTAAGTCCAAGGCATTTACCAGACACTATGTGAAAGAAAAAAAGTTTTTATTTTTATTTTTTATAGAAGAAGCAACTAAACTCAAAGTCTGACACTTCAACTTTGGGGAGTGTCAAAGTTCACATCTTTCCTGGTTGTGTTAAATTGAGGTACTTTTGATGATCTCTCTTCATTTTACCTTCTGGGTATTCCTTAATTTTGGTAAACAAGTTGTGGGTATCTTTGAAAATCAGCAGTTGTTTCATGGTTTAGTTGTGGGTCTCTTTGTCTTAGAGTTTCATGGGTTTTGAATGATTTTTGGAGTTTTTGTGTGTTTTGGGTGTAACTGATTGGTGAATTGTAAAAAGGGTCTTAATTTAATTTGAGTTATGGTGTACTTTTTAAAAGGAGACTAGTTTGGAAATATTAAGAAAATTGGATATGGAATTTTAGCGGATACTTTTCTTTTCTTTTTCTTCTTTGTCTTGTTCCTTGTTGGCTCTTGTTTTGTGTTTTGTTCATTGCAACAAGTTTTAGCTTGATTGCATATCTTCATGAGAAATTCGTTATCCTTTGATTAGTATTTGAGTGAATAGATTGGAGCTTTTATTATGTATGTGATATTGAACTTGGGTATTATTTTCCTTTATTAGTAGTTATTGATTGAGCAGTTGTTATGCTTCTATGAGTATTTGTGATTGAAAATTTTTTATGTGCATAGGATTGAGCTTTGTTATTACCCAACAGGTACCATTGTAAAATTCAAAATGTAAATTTTAGAGAAAATTCTCTAAAATTAAAAAAAAAATGTAAAATATTATTAGCGACGACAATGTTATCGCTAATATTTTATCATATCATTAGTGACGACAAACAATATCATCGCTAATATGCAATTTTTAGTGATGACATGTTTGTAGTCACTTATATATCGTTATTTGTGACGACAAACAATATCATCACTAATATAGAATTTTTAGTGATGACATGTTTGTGGTCACTTATATTTTGTTATCTGTGACGACAACAAGCGTCGTCGCTAGTAATGATATATCAATGACCATAAACATGTCGTCATTAATAATAATCTATTAGCGACGACAAAAAAAATTGTCACTACTAATGAGATGGTAGCGACGACATTTCGTCTTGGGGTCTCGAGTTATTTATGACGACAACTGTCATTATTAGCGACAACTTTGTTGTCGTTAATAGTATTGTATTTGCGACGACATTAATATCGTCGCTAAAAAACTTTTTTGTAACCAAATTCGTTTAACGAAAGTTAGCGACGACATTTTTCGTCGCCAATATAATTAGCGACGATATTTAAAGCATTAGCGACGATTATATGCCGTCGCTAAAGACCAAATTTCTTGTAGTGCCATATTTGTAGATGTCATTTTGTTTAAACACAATTTTGAATTTTGAAGATTTTTAAATAAAAAATTAAAAGAAAAGCACAAAGATGCACAACCCTAGTACATGGGAATACAAATCCTTGTCTCACCTTTTGTGTTCTACTTTATTGGTTGCTTCTTCTTTTTTTTCTATTTCTTTTTTGCATAAACCCATTGTTATTTGAATAAACACCCAACAAATAAATATTTACGATTCTGCTATTCTCAACAAATTAGCATTAAAGATTTCGCTTTTACAACAGCGTAACCCTTGTTTCGCTCTCTACATCAGTGACTGCATATATATATATATATATATATATATATATATATATATATATAGGATCCTCAAAACTAGGCTTAAAGAACCAATCAAAACCTAAATCTTTTCTTCTTTCTTTCAAATTAACCAAAAACAATATCTATAGGATCATATATAGTCTGTTCCTTTGCCAGACGTAATTTTAAGCAACCTTTCAATGGCGTTATTGGCCCATTTCAGGGTTCTTTTATTTAATTAAAGTTTTTTTAAAAAAAATTTAGAGATAAATAATAATATAAAAAATTTATTAATTAAATTAAAAAATATATCAAAATGGCATTGTTTTGGTGGGTCTAACAATAGAGATAAACAGAGGTCTAACAGAGACTGAAATGAATTATGGTGAAATTGAATAGTATTATAAATTGTCATGTTAAGGGTCAGAAGTGTAGGAGATTACGCTAAAATAGTTTGGTGGAAAATCTTGTTCTTATATTAAATAAATAAGTGTTAGGACATATGTGATTCACTTGCTAGGAACATATGTCACTACTTTATGTAATTGGCTAATCTTTTGACAAAACGCACTTTACTTGTATTTAGATAGATCTAGGATGTGTTTAATACTTCAAGAAACTTTGTTTCAAAATCAAGTGTTGAAGCCATGCAAGTCTGTTCAAGATTCAAGTTGATGAAGAAGTGTCTATCATTAAAGCTCAACGGCAAGCATCTATCGAGCTTAAGAAGCTATTCCAGCCCCGTGGCTCGACAGTTGCTCAACAGTAGCTCGATAGATAGGCATCTGTCGAGGATTATGAAAAACAGATTTTTAGTTCTGTTTTAATTCTAATCCGTGATTATGTGTTTGGACTTTCTTTTCTCACAACCCTAGACATATAAAATAATTATTTTAAGGGCCGTCAAAGTGTTCACAAGTTGCACAAGTGTTGAGCAAAGTTTGTTCAAGCAAATTGTGACCGAAGACAGAGTTTTTCCCTAGTACATCTCTTTTGTAAAGAAGTTGCTATGTGTGTACACCGTAGGGTTTTGTAACCAAGCATCTTCTTGATCTTCATCGTTTGGATGAATTGAAGAACTTTGTAGCCAACAACCTTCTCTAGTTGGTGATTGAAGTCGCGTACTAGGATCCGCGCAATTGGTTAGTTACGTACTGGGAGCCGTGCATCAAAAGGAGAAATTATCACTACAGAACATGTCCAATTGAGTATTGGGATAAGGGTTCAACTGTAAGTTGGTATAAGGTATTGGAATTCCTTTACTTGTAACCGCTTGTTGTGATAATAGTGGAATTTCAGGAGTGATGACCTTAAAATCACTTTGTGGGGTTTTTGCCGTATTGGTTTTCCCCATTCATAAACAAATCACCGTGTCAATTTATTTTCTGCTGCACTTAGTTTAGTTGGTGATTTATTTGTGCTACCACGCGTTTGCATGTTAACTTGATTAATTAATAAACTTGGATAATTAATCAATTAATTTATCACAAGAGGTCAATACGTTTCTGGCCTATCAATAAGGATTCAAACTATAAAATATTATTATTGAGCCAAATTTTACTTGGAGCTCTAAACTCCCTCAAAATAGTCCATTTCATCAACTTGGTGACTTTGGTTCCATCACAACAACGAAAGAAAGAATTGTGCTCATAACAGGACAATTTGTAACTTATCGTAGAAAAATAAAATAAATAAAGAGTTTTCATCTTGGAGTAATCACTCAATACTGAAAGTCAGCATTTGATTGCATTGCTCTCGCCTATTCAGAACATATCTTATTCAATGGATGTATGCTACATCCCTTTCATTCGACTTGACTGTCCTTGACTTCATCTATTTGGCATGATACGTTATTTCTTTACCTCTTTCCCACCATGGCTTGTTTGGATGGAGGGGGGAAAGAGGGGGAGTGGAGGGGAGTAAATAAGAATTAGTTAAAAATAAGCTAATTTTGTGCTAAATCTACTCTACTCTACTCTTCCTCCCCCCAATCCAAACAGACCATAAGAGTTTACAATGACCCAATCTCTAATAATTTAGTCATTATTTAACTTATGTTACAGTCATGTGAATGCATATGAGCTTACACATAATTGAGAGGTCGGAAAGGGTGGCCATGTTTGATTTGACTCACAACCAAACACATTTTCTCGGAGAAAAAATTTAGAACACAAACTATTTCACTTTTTTTTTTTTTTTTTTTGCCACAATTGCGATAGGGTAGAGTGTAAGTGGTGGAGAAAAAAATAATAAGTTAATATGTAAGTGATAAATAGCTACTCATAGTTTATCGTTTTAGAGTTATGAGAAAAAAAAAATGCTGTGAAATATTTTGTGATCCTAGATTAATTATTAGACTAATTTTGTGTTAACCTAGACAATTAATTTGAGACGACTCAATTCATCATTCGTGTTAAATTGGGTTGACTTGTCATTTTAATATAAACTCATTAACCCATATAAATACATTTCATTTTTATTAAATACAATTTTGAATTTTAAAGATTTTTTAAATTAAAAAAAAATTAAAAGAAAAGCGCAAAGATGCACAACCCTAGTACATGGGAATACAAAATCTTGTCTCACCTTTTGTGTTCTACTTTATTGATTTTTTTCCTTTTGCATCCTGCTTTATTTCTCTATTTTTTTCATCAATCATCACTACAAAAAAAGAGTCTACTAGCGAGGATAAAATGCCCTCGCAAAAATTCAAATACCGTCGTAAAAGGTTATTAGCGAGGGCATATGGCCCTCGAAGGCCGTCGTATTTGCTCTTGTTTCTAAAAGAGATTTTGCGACCATACCTTCGCAAATAGATAATTTACGAGGGCAATCCACCGTCGTTACTGAACAAATCCGCCCTCACAAATATATTACCAAACGACGAGAAAAGTCGACGACTTATTTTTAGCGAGGGGAAGCAATCGTCGTTAACAACTATTTGTGAGGACCTTTATACCTTCGCAATTAGTTATTTGTGAATTCCAAATTGATGACATACTTTTTAGCGACAAATAATGGCATCGCTAAAATTTATTTGTAAGGGCTTTTAACCCCTCGCAACTTATTTTTAGCAAGAAGAAATAGTCGTCGTTAATAACTATTTGTGAGGACCTTTATACCCTTGCAACTAGTTATTTGTGAATTTTAAATTAGCGACGAGACAAATAATGCGTCACTAAAATTTATTTGTGAGGGATTTTAACCCCTCGCAACTAGTTAGGAATAATAGTGACGACATTGAGCTGTCACTTAAAACGTTTTTGCAAGGGGCTAAGAGGCGTCGCTATTCTATAAATTGCAAGGGACTGTTGTCACTATAAAGTTATTTATGACCAAATTTTTATATCATCAGTGATAATATTTTATATAATTTTTGAAATATTTTATTATTTATTTATTTTTAATTTATTTTATATCATTTTTGTTTAACTATCATATTACAATAGTACAATAATTACTAAAAATTGTTACAATAGTACAATAATTACTAAAAATTGTTACAATAGTACAATAATTACTAGAAATTGATCCATCAAACGATAAAAATTCATATAAGTTCAAACTTTAAAATATAAAATATACAAAGAAATCCTGAAATTAAACCTTGTTTTAAACTTAAACAACTAGAATTATCACAAGATCTATATTAGTCTTCCTTTGAGTCACCCTCCAAGCTGTTTTCGACCTCCTTGTTATTGTTTGAGTTGTCCTCTTCATCTCTGCTAGTACCATCCTTAAAAAAAAAATAAAAAAAAAAAAAAAAGCATTAAACATGAGTTAAAATGAAACAATTAAAGTAAATTTGTATTTGTATCAATGCTTCAATAAATAAGTACACATATTACCATATCAAATCTAATCATATAATAATATATCATAAACAATAGTAATAACTTTTTTTTTTTTTTAATTTAACAATGATAATAACTTAATTTGATTACTTAAACCACTATCACAATTAAATAAAAATTAAAATAATATAACAATTCCGGATTTATGTGCAACAGCCAGCAAAGCCCTCTACACAATCCAAAGCTTGAAGTCAAGAAAAATATATCTTGGCCCTTGAAGTTAACAAAAGTGAAACTTCAAGTCCAAAGTTTCTCAAAAAAAAAAAAAAAAAAAGTCCAAACCTAGCCACTGGTTACAACAGGTTCACCCAATGCAAAACAAAAGTGAACAGCCATTATCTGATTAAAAGTTTTAAGCTCCAAGGTTTTTGGCAAAAAAAAAATAAATAAAGGATAGAACTGAGTGATTTGTATGGGATAAAGATCTCATTATTCACATTTACACAAGATCAGGCCTAAAATTTAGGCAGAGCTTCAAAGATGTACTCTTAAGAAACTAATAGGTTTGAGAGAGAATCAACAGACCAAACAAAAGTTGTATATGACAGTTACAACATCATACTTCTACAAATAATAGCTCTTACCTCCTTTAATGTGAGTATAATTCTCACTGAGTATAAGAAAGGCCTTTGTATTCTCCTCCTCCAAGCTTATCTACACAAGCATACAAAGGTTTAACAAAATTCAGCTAAAGAAATTTAACAGCCTTTTTTAATACTGTACAGAGAAGGCTGCCGCTTCACATATAGGGCTGAAAGCATAAATGTTTGTAAGGAACCAACTAACTACAATTAACATGCCAAATGAGCTGAAAGAAAGTATATATGAACTTACCAGAAAAGCATAGGTCCATAAGATGTGTTTGCAATATCTACAATGTAAAATGCCAAAAGCAACTGATTTCATCTAAATATTTATTAACTATAAAGTATAAACCAAACTTCTCCCCCAAAAGAATACCTATTCAAATGTGATAAGAAACAACTAATTGTGCCAAATAACCTCTGGCTGTAATTCAAATAAGTAGATAATCTTCATTATGAAAAGAAGTGAAACAATGGAACCATGAAAATGTAGTACAGCGTCATTCCGCATAAACTGTTTGTGGAAGATCCTTTGAAACAAGAATACAAGCACAGGTGCCAATCTCTGAATTGCAAGTTGAATAGCATGAGAAATGAAAAAACCTCACATAACACAGATGCAAAACAACGAGTTCACATGCCAATATTTATGAAGTGAAATTTGCATGAACTACTTGTAACTAACATTGATTAATTCACCTTGATACATGAATGAACCCAAATCTGAGTTTCCCATTTGAGTTACAAGTTCCTAACACATGCATTTAACTATCCAGTTTAAGTTTTTTTCAATTTCCTTCCCCATTGTGGCTTTTGAAAGTGGCGAATGTTTAAATGACAATATGATTCATTGATCAGAAATAGCAGGATATTCACTTCAATCTGGATCCAGTGAAGTGGTTACCTCCTGATTCAAGCTGTTTTAAGATAAATGCTGCTGGTTTGAGCTTCAAAGATGGGACTGGAGGTGTGGGAGCGGTGATTCGTGATAGAGCAGGTGAGGTGTTTGCTGCATTGTCTGAAAGAGTTTGTGATTCATCGTTGATTAAAAGAATGTGTATTACTCCTGTCTCACATATAGTGCAATGGAGTCATGTCACGGAATTTAGTAGAGTGATTGTGGAATGTGAAGACACTGGGATGATAATGCACTTACAAATGTAGCACGCTATTTTGTTGAATAGGGACAATTGCTAAATGATATTAGGCAAAACATGTTAAGCTAAGAATGTGTTTCTTTCCAATTTGTGCAGTAACTACACAACTTGAGAGAGCTAGCAAAGTTTTCTCAGCAAAAGGAAGAGCCTCAGGTGTGGCTTGAGGATTGTCCTTTCTTCTTGCTCCCAATTGTACACAAAGATATATCTAAATAATAATTATAGCTATAGCCTTTATTCAACCAAAAAAAAAAAAGGATAATGAAAGGGTGTTTTGGATTAATTCAAGGAAACCCAACCTCCTTAACACTTCAATTTGCAGTAAAAGTTTAATATCTTTATCAGATTTTTTACAAAATAAAGAATAGGAGCTAAGACATGCAAACCTTATTTACACATTCAATGAGGATCTAACTTAACAATACTAAAGATAGCCATAAATTAGACAGGCATATACATTTACAATATATGTTTTCTTATATCTTAATCTACCACCAAAAAAAAAAAAAAACTACTAAATATTATAAATTTTAGATTTTGATGCACAATCAAAAAAATATCATAGCAACCAACAAGACATGCATAAAATAAAGGCAAAATGGGCAATGCATAGGGTTTGATAAAAAGAATCGTAAATATAAAACTACTTTTTGTCTCTTCTCAATTTTATAGGCAACCAAACAGAAAGCTAAGATGAAAGATTAAAATTACCTAAAACGTTTCTTAACGTTATTCTGCAATCGAAGAAAAGGAACACAGAAGAGAGAGCTCTTTAGGGAATTCCAAATTCCAATTAGGGATAAAATAAAAAAGATGGATAGGCGCAAGACTTAAGGGGCCCCCTACCCAAAAATATTTCAGTGACGACGGCGGTGTGGGCGGCTCTGGTCTGGTAGTAGGCGGAGATTTTGGGATTAGGGATAGGGTTGAAGGGGTCGGCGGCGGCCATGAAGGAGGAGTGGGTTTGGGGAGGGGAAAGAGAAGAGAGAGTATCGGATTCTTTGGAGGATGAAGCGATGTCGTTTGATGGCTGGTGAGGATGGCCGATGAGGTTGGAGAGAGAGAAGAAGAGTGATGGCTTAGAGAAAGGGAAACAAATTTTGGGGGAAAAAACTAAAAGTAAAAAGTCAGATTTTGGCTTCTTTTTTTTTTTTGGTTGGGGGGGGGGGGGGGGGGGGGAGAACATGTTAGGAGGGAAACAAATTTTTGGGAAATTTTGGATGCGAAAAATAAAAGAAGACATATTTATTTTGAGGAAAAAATAAAAATAAAAGAAGACAATTTTAATTAATTACCATTTTTTATTGGCAATTACCATTTTGTCATGCATTTTGTTTTTTTGTTTTTTTGTTTTTTTTGAGAAACAAACACACACAGGGGAGAGGGAAAGGAATTCTAACACAAAAGCATACCACAACTCTACTCAAAAACCATGGTTAAAAACCATGGTAACTTTTAAGAGAAGGTGAGGCAAGTTATACTACACACAATACACTCTATAAATGAGCGTAAAATATTAAGAATATAATATTAATGAGCTATGAAATAAAATTTAAAAACAAAAAACAATCACATATACTCAATAAAAATCACCACACAACTTTCTCAAAAAAAAAGAAATACCACACAACAAAAATTATCACACGTTCTATCTTATTAAAAATTAAAAAAAAAATGATCATAGCTATTATTATATTTATGTAAGAATTTTAATATGTAACTAACTACGTTTACTTTAAAAAAATAAATAATATGACTAATTGGATGGTCAAATTGAGAGAACATCACCATACAAGTACACAACACATGTCCATAATGCACCATACTTAGATTTGAAATCTAACCATTGGATTTGAAGAGTGTAATGAAAGATTAATTCTGGTAAATTATGGTCACAATCAAACGATTGGATTTAGAAAAGAAGTTGGTCAAACCCAGTCAAACTTAATAGATGGTCTCGATACCACTGGACTTGGTGAAATTCATATTCAAATCTTGATCATTAGGATTGAAGAGTATGGTGACATATTGGTGTTGGTAAAATTTGAGACCAATTGGATGGTCAGATTGAGAGAATATATATAGCCATATAGGTACACAACACATGTCCATCACATGTCATACTTAGATTTGAAATCTAACAGTTGGATTTGAAGAGTGTAATGAAAGGTTCATTTTAGTAAATTATGGTCACAATTAAACGGTTGGATTTAGAGAAAGGCGCAATCAAAGTTGGTCAAACCCGATCAAACTTAATAGATGGTCCCGATACCACTAGACTTGGTGAAAATCATATTCAAATCTTGATCATTGGATTGAAGAGTATGGTGACATATTAGTGTTGGTGAAATTTGAGACCAATTGGATAGTCAGATTGAGAAAACATAACTATACAAGTACACAGCACATGTCTGTCACGCGCCAGACTTAGATTTGAAATCTAACCATTGGATCTGAAAGGTGTAATGAAAAGTTAATTTTGGTAAATTGTGGTCAAAATCAAACGGTCGGATTTAGAAAAAGGCGCGGTCAAAATTTAGTTTAAGTTGCATGGAGACTTAAAATGTCTGAAGCATGCATTTTTTACATGATAGTATGCATTTGGGTAAGATATATTTGTAGGACAAATCTGATGTTGGACATCTATCTAATAAGCATTTTCCACAAAATGGGAAGGAAACACAGGTTGTTTGTTTGTAATTGCTAAAATATTTTCATGCTTCTGTGTTAAATGCACTATTTAATGTAATTCTTCTTTGTTTCTAATAAAGCTTTTCTATCCTTTTTAGCTCAAAAAAAAAAGAAAAAAAAAAGAAAAGGAAGAGACTTGACTTATTTGATAATGTTTATATTGTGATTGGCTTACATTTCAATTGACAAGCTCGCTTTCCTTGATGGGAAGAAAATTTTATTCACTTTTGAGAAAGAGAGAGAGGACAAAAGGCTACTATATTTGAATTTCAAGCTACCATTTTGAAGTTGAAAGTGCTATCATTTTTTATGGGTAAAATTTATTAGAAAATAAAGATAGACATTTCATATATAGGATGTATATAAAAGACATTTTTTTTAGGCTGTAAATAAAAGGTTCATCTAAAGAATACAAAGCGCTATATGTTTATGTGTTTCTTTTTATTTTTCCTTGAATTTTAGAATAACTTTTAACTCCAAAGAAAATTAATATTTTCATGATTATTTGCGAAGGCCAATCATGGCCCTAATAAATAATTTAGTATTAGTGAGGGCATTTTTTTAACTCACAAAAAATAAACTTTTTGCAAGGGATTTTTATTGTCCCTCAGAAATAATTTGGTGGGAACATTTCCCTCCAAAAATTTTGACATTTTAATGATTATTTGTGAAGGTCGATCTTGGTCCTTGCAAATAATTTAGTATTAATGACGGCATTTTTTTAACCGTCACAAATAATGCACTTTTTGAAAGAGATTTTTAATTGTCCCTCACAAATAATATGGAGGGAAAATTTCCCTCCAAAATATTAGCATTTGTGACAACTACAACACATAATTGCGACAAATTTTCTTGTTAGTCACAAATATTTCACATTTTACCAAGTATTTGCGAGGGCATTATTTTGGCATCAGAAATAGGATTTTTTGAGAGGGCTTTTTGGGTTCGTCAAAAACTTTTTGAGAGGGTTTTTTGATGACATGCCTATTAATTTTTGATCACCTTGAAATTTTGTAAGTATGAAAAATATATGAAGATATTGTAATCTAATAGTAGATTTGTCAAAATTCACATCGAATTAAGAAATATAGGGTTGGGTTCAAGTTACACCTGATGTAACTCAAAAAAATGTTACACCACCCAATAACTTATTATTAAATTCATATTTTGAAAATCCAACCATTGGATTACATGTTCTATGTGGTCTTAACATGCATGCCATTTTTTTTGCCAATCAGATGTAATTTACCATTTGATCTATAAACTTATCTTTTATGCATTATTTTAAACTACTAAAACTTGAATCTAAACAATTGATTGATGTCATGTCTAATAATCTTTGATCACCTTAAAATTTTGTAAGCATGAAAAATATATGAAAATAATGTAATCTAACGGTAGATTTCTCAAAATTTACATCGAATTAAGAAATATAGGGTTGGGTTCGAGTTACACTTGACGTAACTCTAAAAAATGTTACACCACCCAATAACTTATTATTGAATTCATATTTTGAAAATCCAATCATTGGATTACATGTTCTATATGTTTTTAATATGCATGCCAATTTTCATGCCAATTGAATGTAATTTACCATTTGATCAATTAACTCATCTTTTATGCATTATTTTAAACTACAAAAGCTTGAATTTAAACAATTGATTAATGACATGGCAATTAATATTTGATCACCTTGAAATTTTATAAGCATGAAAAATATATGAAGATAATGTAATCTAACGGTAGATTTGTTAAAAATTTATATCAAATTAAGAAATATAGAGTTGGGTTCAAGTTACACATGATGTAACTCTAAAAAATGTTACACCACCCAATAAATTATAATTGAATTCATATTTTGAAAATCCAACCTTTGGATTACAGTTTCTATATGGTCTTAACATGCATGCTAATTTTCATGTCAATCGGATATAATTTACCATTTTATCAATAAACTCATATTTTATGCATTATTTTAAACTACTAAAACTTGAATCTAAACAATTGATTGATGACATGGCTATTAATATTTGATCACCTTGAAATTTTGTAAGCATGAAAAATATATGAAGATAATGTAATCTAATGGTAGATTTGTCAAAATTCACATCGAATTAAGAAATATAAGGTTGGGTTCGAGTTACACTTGACGTAATCTAAAAAATGTTACATCACCCAATAACTTATTATTGAATTTATATTTTGAAAATTCAACCGTTGGATTACATGTTCTATATGTTCTTAACAAGCATGCCAATTTTCATGCCAATCAAATGTAATTTACCATTTGATCTATAAACTTATCTTTTATGTATTATTTTAAACTACAAAAGCTTGAATTTAAACAATTGATTGATGACATGAAAATTAATATTTGATCACCTTGAAATTTTATAAGCATGAAAAATATATGAAGATAATGTAATCTAACGATAGATTTTTCAATATTCACATCGAATTAAGAAATATAGAGTTGGGTTCAAGTTACACGTGATGTAACTCTAAAAAATGTTACATCACCCAATAACTTATTATTAAATTCATACTTTGAAAATTCAATTGTTGGATTATATGTTCTATATGGTCTTAACATGCATGCAAATTTTCATGCCAATCGGATGTAATTTTCTATTTGATCTATAAACTCATCTTTTATGCATTATTTTAATGAGAAGAAATTTTTATTCACTTTTGAGAGAGAGAGAGAGAGAGAGAGAAAGTACAATAGGCTGAAATTCTTGAATTTTAGGCTACCATTTTGAAGTTGAAAGTGCTATCATTTTTTTATGGGTACAATTGTTTAGAAAATAAGGACAGACATTTCTTATATAGGATATATATATAAAAGGTTTTTTATTTTTTAGACTGTAAACAAAAGGTTTATCTAAAGAATACAAAGTGCTATATATTTATACGTTTCTTTTTTATTTTTCTTTGAATTTTAGAATAACTTTTATCTCCAAAAAAAATTAATATTTTAATGAATTTTTGCGAAGGTCAATTGTGGCCCTTGCAAATAATTTAGTATTAATAAGGGTATATTTTTAACCCACACAAAAAATAAACTTTTTGTAAGGGATTTTTATTGTCCCTCGGAAATAATTTGGTGGGAACATTTCCCTCCAAAATTTTTGACATTTTAATGATTATTTGTGAAGGTCGATCCTAGCCCTCGCAAATAATTTAGTATCAGTAACGGCTTTTTTTTAACCGTCACAAATAATACACTTTTTGCGAGAGATTTTTAATTGTCCCTCGCAAATAATATGGAGGGAAAATTTCCCTCCAAAATATTAGTATTTGTGATGACTATAACACATAATTGCGACAACTTTTCTTGTTGGTCACAAATATTTCACATTTTACCAAGTATTTGCGAGGGCTTTATTTTGTCATCGCAAATAAGTTTTTTTGAGAGGGCTTTTTGGGTCCGTCAAAAATTCTTGGTCGCTAATAGGCATTTTTCTTGTAGTGCATGGTATGTCACGTGTTTGATTTTTGTCCACTGTAAACTTTGGTTCCTTTATAAAGAGACTAAGAGAGTCGAATAAGTACATGATAAGTTATAATTGATAGAACATAAAATAAAAGACAAAAAAGTGGAATAGAGAATCTGTATTTGTTTACAATGTATGTCTCCTATCTCATACATTTTGGGTAACTAGAGGATGTCCCAAGTGATGCGCATGTTTGTTATAAGTTATTTTATAATACTCATATGTGTTATAATGTTTGGAAAATCAATTTTGATTATTTATTATATGTCACTAAAATGATGAAGATAAAATTGTAATACAATATATCCATATATATATATATATATATATAATTAACCATAATTAATTAGAGACCCTAAAAATAACACTATATGCCAATTGATCTTTTTTTTTTTTTTTTTTATCAAGTGTAAATTTATATTTGGTTACATTTAACTCTTTCAAAATAAAAATTCTCATTATTTTTTTAAGAGTATTTAAAAAAAATTAACTTTTGAAGGTTGAACATCTAAGTTTTAAGTTTTATAATTTTTAATTTGCAAAACTAAATATACATTTGAAGTGATTAAAAATATAACAATAATTGAACAGGAGAAATATAAAATTATACTATTTCATATCTTAAGTTTAATTTTACATACATCTAAATACCTCAATCACATACAAATATTAAGCACTTTTCAAAAATATAAATAAACACAAATAACACATGCAAATGCTCTATGCCTTCCCTAAACATACCTTTTAGAAACCCCAAATGTCACTAAAGCACCATATCAAGCTTTGACAATGTTGTTGAGAGGTTTAGATCATATGCACTTAAAACCAAAGCCAATTTCATACTCTTTTTGACACAAATTTTCTCACTTACTCACTCTCTCTTTCTACTTTTCTTTTGACCCTTTAATATTTTGTGAAACTGGAATATATTAAATAATAGGTGTTATAACATGAAAAACTAACATTGAATGGAAAAAACCTTTCATTTTTTAAATTAATAAAATTAAAAGAGGAAGAGCTCAAGAAGTTGGAAAAGGGGGTGGAACCAAATCTCTTTATCTTTTGCATTTATGGCTTAAACTAGTCATTGATAAGAAGATGAGGTGAGGTGATAGGCTAAATGATATACTACTCATACAAAACACCATATGGTAGAGCCTCATGCTCTCCCGATGTGTGTGAATAGATAATTATTTTGTAATTGTAGTATAATGTATTTGTTTTCCCCAAAAATTAAACAATTTCTAAGATTATTTTTCATCTTTATATCTCTCCAATATATTTTTCTATTATTTTTGGTGTAGTGTTTGACTGATATTATTCCTTTATGAGTTGCTCAATATTCTTTGAAATTATGTTGTAATCAATTTTTTCTCTACAGATAAAATTTTTAAGTTTCAAATAAATTGTTCAAATTTCTCATTCTTTTAAAGGAGATTATCATGATAATCAAAATGTATAACAAAATTACTTTTTAATATTGAGAGGCCACAAACCGAATGACTCCTTGTGATAAAAATTAATTAATTAATTAGCCAAGTTATTAATTAATCAATTTATTATGCAAACGCATGGTAGCACAAACAAATCACCTATAAACTAATTATACAGCAGAAAATAAATAACACGGTGATTTGTTTACGAATGGGGAAAACCTAACGGCAAAAACTCCACTAGGTGATTTTCAGGTCACCACCCCTGAAACTCCACTATTATCACAACAAGCGGTTACAAGTAAATAAATCCAAGTACCTTACCAATCTATAGTTGAACCCTTACCCCAATACCCAATTGGACTTGTTTTGTAGTGACAGTTCCCCTTTCTGATGCATGACTCCCAAGTACGTGACTAACCAATTTGATGCGCAGATCCCAGTACATGGCTTACTCCTTTGCACGAATCCAAGTACATGACTAACTCCATAGCAACCCTTTGATTGTTGTAGTTGATTTGCAACAGCTTCACATAGAAACACCAATAAGATCTTCAATGTTGGTGCAAGAGACTTTGCTTGGTTACAGAACCCAAAGGCGTAAAAGAAACGCAGTAAGAACTCTTTCTTCTGTAGAAGGAGGATAGTATTTCAAAAAGAAAGCCTTATGAAACTCTCTAGAGTTAGGTTTTTCTTTTTCCACCTCCTTTAAATAGGAATTTAATGGGCTCTCCTATTCCAAATAGGTTTACACAAACCTTTGGCTTTCCTAGTCCAATAAGGATTATAAAAACCCATAAACAAATAGCCTTTTAGAATAAAAACATTGCTGGCTATAATCTGAAAACCCGTAAGCTCGATCAATCGAGGCATCTATCAAGCTTTAATGAATCTCGACAGATAGAGCTTCTATTGAGCAGGTATCGAGACCTGCAGATTGCACTTTTCTTGAACAGTTCTTGAGTAGTCTTCATGTCTTCAATTTAACCACTTGTAATAATCATCTTGAACCTACTTAGATTTACCCAAATATAAGTAAAGTGCATTTTGTCAAAGGATATGTCAATTACATAAAAATATGTCCCCAACAAATATTACTCAAATAATTGATAGAAACATTCAAATGCATAGCCAATATTGTGTTTTGATATAAATCAAATTCTTACTTCCAAAATTACTAAGTATTAATTCAAACAAAAATCAAACCAAAGTTATAAGAGGGAGAAAGACTACTTGCGTTGGGGAATTTGAAAACACAACGACAAAAAATATTAAACTAAAATAGAGTTATAAAGAAAAACATAGTGTTTCATCAACCTAAAGTAGAGTTGTAAAAAATAATAGAAAATCAAGAGAGAGAATAATCATCTTTTCAAGAGAGAATGTAAGAGATAATTGAAAATTTATAAAAAAATTAGATGAGAAGAAAAATATTTAAAAGTTATAGTAATAAACACCAAATTATCGTAGTCATTCTATGTAATATAATAGCATTATATTCATATATACAATGTCTATAATGCAATATGATAATATCCATGAAATCAAAAAAAAAAAAAAAAAAAAAAGAACATCTTAAAAATGCAAAACTAAATCACATCAACCTAAAGTAAAGTTCTAAGGAACACAAAAGTTAATCAACCTAAAATAAATATGCAAGATAAAAAATCCACCAAAAATGAAAAAAAATTAAGAGAGAAAGAGAGAAATAACCTTTTTGTGTGGAAATTGGGAAAGCTATGAATAGAATGTGGGAGAATTGCAAATTTATAGTAAAATGATGAGAATAAGAATAGTAAAAAATAAAGGCAAATAAAGGGATGGAAGAAGAGTGATATTAAGGTAGATAGTAGTGGAGAGATGAAAAGGTAAAAGAGAGGGAAAATTTTGGAAAAAGTATAAAAATAATTTGGGGCTTAATAAGAAGAAAAATAATTAAAAGAAAGGCATTTGGGAAATTTGAATGAAATGTGATTCTATTCTAGCATTTCTAAGTGAGTGGTATTCTCCTTAATTTTGTCAAAGAGACTTATAGTTTAATAAAGTTACTTTGTTTCTCATTAAAAAAGAAAAAAAAAATTTACTAGATTCAAATCCTCCTCTTTCATTTGTATTTTGAAAATGAAAAATAGAAAATAACTTGGAAAGTCTAATCCATCAACTCTGATTTGGATTGAGTTCTTGTTAATGTTGATGGACAAGTTTCCTAATTTTGAATAAAATTTATTCTCATTTACCCAAAAAAAAAAAAAGTAACCTAATCTATTTATAGTTTTTTTTTTTAATTTATTAAAATTTATGCACTTGAAAAAATTAAAATTTACGATTACGACTTTAAAAAAAATTGAATGGTTTTATATTGTGTGAAGTTAGAATATATAACTTAGAAATTATTTGTTTATTTATAAAATGCTAGAGTGGAGAAAATGCACTTGAAATTTTTTAATTTTATTTACATAATTTCAGTCAAGTTTGCTAATTCTTACATGTAGACACCCTGTTTCTTTGTATTTAATTAATTAAGAATTCAAATGGTCCAAGTTCCAAATTGGTGGGTACAATCTAGTTTATGTGAATTAAGATAATTAAAAAATAATTTTAAACAATCCCAAAAATACTATTAACAAAAATTACAAAACCAACATATCAAACTTGTTTGTGTATCATGCATGCCACATTTAGTACATGTTGGTATCCTTGATTTTAGAAACTTAGCTATAAACAAAATACAATCATGATAATTGATACAAAAAAAAAAAAATCCAATTTTCAAGAAAGGCATTTGAGAAATTTAAAATGAAATGTGATTCTATTCTAGCATTTATAAGTGAGTGCTATTTTTCTTAATTTTGTTAATGATATTGGTAAAATTGTAGTAGTAATACTCACCCTGGCAAAGGTATAAAATGACGCTCCAAATAAACCCGACGGGATCCATTGGCAAGAGACTACGTTAGGGAGTCCACGAGGCGCACCTCAGAGCTGACGCCATCAATTAGCTAACGCCAATAAATCTGAAGGGATTAGAAGAAGCTGACGACTCTGGCATGGCCTTGCTTGATCTCCACATTTGTGTATATAAGGAAATATCTTGCGCTTCACGTTTAGTGCTAATCAAAAGGACTCCTACAAGAAAAGGGTTCCGCCAAATACGCTCATGAAGACTCCTATAAGGAAAAGACTTCTAGCCCAAGGAGAGAAGGTCAAGCCTTTACGACTATAAAAACCCAAGAGCTTCACAAATCAAGGTACACATAATTTTACCCCAACTCTGGCACTCTAAAGTTGTGAGAAAGGTTCTAACTTGACCTTCAGAGGGTATTTGGCATGCACCACACCGGTGCTCTCTGTAAGGTCTTCTATTTTTGTTGTGCAGGTATTGTTTCGAGCACATGAGGACCGTGTGATTTACTGGTGGTTTTTTAGGCATCATCAGTTGGTGCCGTTTGTGAGAACCTTTGTGATTTGTAAGCTATATTATCGCTTCCCGGACAAATAGTTGCATGGTACCTACTCGCTCGATGGTGACCACCAATAACATTTAGGGAGACGAACCGGAACCCACTGCCCTGGAGAGGTAGGTCCAAACACTCACAACACCAGTGGAACGTCTCACCAAACAGAATCATGACCTAAAGGAACAGCTACGGTAGAAGAACACAGCGATGGGTACCCAAGAGGAAGACTAAGAAGGTACCAGCGCTAAGAGAATAGACCAAGAGGGGCCGGAAGGTAGCAATGCCCCAAGTAGACCAGAACGATAGGACATGAGCTGACCATCCGTCACGGACACAATTCCACCTCACATGGTTGCAGAAATGCAGATGATGAAGGAACGGATGGACTTTATGATGAATGCCCTCAGGGGGCAAGTATCTAGCGACCTCAATGACTTGGTCCATCGAACAGATTCATCGTTCACCGCATCCGTCAATTCCTTCCCCCTCCCACCGAAGTTTCGCATGCTACAAATAGAAAGCTATGACAGAGCCAAAGACCCCCTAGATCACTTGGAATCCTTCAAGACCTTGATGCACCTTCAAGGAGTAGCAGACAAGATCATGTATGGGGCTTTCCCTACCACGCTGAAAGGTCCTGCAAGAATTTGGTTTAGTAGATTGACACCTAACTCCATCGGTACTTTCAAGGAGCTAAATGCCTAGTTTGCTTCGCACTTCATCGGGGGACATAGGTATAAAAAGTCTACTGCATGCTTGATGAGCATCAGGCAACGAGAAGATGAGATGCTGAGGTCTTATATAGCACACTTTAACAAAGAGGTGCTTTCAATCGATGAAGCCGACGACAAGATACTCGTAGCCACTTTCACAAATGGGCTGTGGAAGGGTAAGTTCCTATTTTCACTATATAAGAACGACCCAAAGACTATGTCGTATGTGCTTTACAGGGCAACCAAATACATGAATGCCAAAGACGCGCTTCTAGCCTGAGAGGAGAAACCCAAGAAGAGAGAAAAGCAGGAAGATACATGACAGGACAGATGGCGGAAGATGACAAGAACTGGAGAAGGAAGGGATGACAGGCACTCTAAGCCCCCTGCATGGAGATTTACGAGCTTCACTCCACTGACTGCCCCAATCAACCAAGTCCTAATGCAAATCAAGGACAAGGGAGCCTTAACCTTCCCCGAAAAGCTGAAAGGAGATCCCAACAAATGGTCTAGAGACAAATATTGCCGTTTCCATCGTGATTACAGTCATGACACAGCCGACTGCTACGACTTGAAACAATAGATTGTAGCCCATATCAGGCAAGGTAAGCTACAAAAGTTTGTTAGCAGGGAGAGAGCAGATCCACCTCCTCAATAGCAGGCTCCTCGACGGGACAACGAGCATCCCAGACCACCCTTAGAAGACATAAGGATGGTTGTGGGAGGCACAGCGACCATCAACTCGTCCAAAATGATGCTCGACGTCTTCATCACCTACATGATGACCGACATCTTCATCACCCAACGTCATCATCACCCGCATGATGACCAATGTCTTCATCACCCGACGTCATCATCACCTGCATGACGATGCGCTCGTCGTTAGCATCCACGTAGGAGAATATAACACCTATCGAGTCTTGGTTGACAACGGAAGCTCCGCAGACATTCTCTACTAGCTGGCTTTACAACAGATGCGGATCAATAAAGAACGTCTAGTTTCAACCAACGCTCCACTTGTTGGGTTTGGAGGAACAAAAGTATACCCTCTCGGCACAATCACATTGCCTATCACAATTGGAGATTATCCTCAGCAAATTACTAGAGGTGTTACATTCTTTGTTGTCGATTGCTCCTTCGCCTACAACGCCATCATAGGACGACCTACCCTTAACTCATGGAAGGCCATAACTTCAACTTTCCACCTGATGATCAAATTCCCCACTGAGTATGGAGTAGGAGAATTGCAAGGGGATCAAATAGCTGCGCGTGAATGATATATTGCGATGTTGGAGATGGACAACCATCTACAGACCATGAGCATAGAAGAATAGTGGACGAGGGTGGAACCCTTAGAGAGGCTCGAGGAGATACCCCTCGATAGCTCCAGATTAGACAGAACCATGAGGATTGGCACTCTCGCCAGCACAACGGTTCGCCTAGACTTGTAGCTTTCCTCAAGGAAAACTAGGACGTGTTTGCCTGGAGTCATGAAGACATGCCAGGAATCAACCCTTCAGTCATGGTACATAGGTTGAATGTGTCATCCTCTTTTCCACCTGTCTGTCAGAAGAAGTGAGTGTTTGCCTAAGAATGAGACCGAGCAATAGCAGAAGAAGTCAGCAAGTTACAAGAGGCAAACTTCATTAGGGAAGTATACTACCCCGATTGGCTAGCAAATGTGGCAATGGTCAAGAAAGCCAACAGAAAATGGAGGATATGCGTAGACTTTACAGACCTGAACAAAGCATGCCCTGAGGATAGCTACCCTCTCCCTCAAGTCGACATACTTGTAGACTCTACAGCTCAGCACCAACTACTAAGCTTCATGGACGCCTTTTCAGGTTATAATTAGATTCGGATGGATGAAGTGGACTAGGAGAAGACTTCATTTGTTACTAGCCAAGGTCTTTTTTGTTACAAAGTGATGTCATTTGGCCTTAAGAATGCAGGTGTGGCATATCAAAGGCTTCTGAACAAGATGTTTGCAAACCAAATCGGAAGGAATGTTCAGGTCTATGTCGATGACATGTTGGTAAAAAGCCGAAGAGAGGAGGACCATTTAAAGGATCTCGAGGAAACTTTCGGCACCCTTCTTTCCTACAACATGAAGCTCAATCCAAGTAAGTGTGCATTTGGAGTGATAGCGAGAAAATTCCTTGGTTTCATGGTGTCTCAAAGAAGTATTGAGGCTAACCCAGACAAGATCAGAGCCATAGTAGAGATGCCCCCCCCCCCCCAAAAGAACGTGAAAGAAGTGCAGAGTTTAAACGGAAAAGTAGCTGCCCTGAACAGGTTCGCATCAAGGGCGACGGATAAGTGTTTACCCTTCTTTCGCACGCTGAAGAAGTCTTTCGAGTGGACTACCGAGTGTAAGCAAGTGTTTGAGGATCTGAATTCTTACCTCTCTTCCCTACCACTGCTAAGTCCTTCATAATCGGGGGAAGAGCTCTTCCTCTATTTGGCCGTCTCCCCGACAGCAGTCAGTGTGACCTTGGTCAGAGCAGAAGACAAGGTTCAAAAACCTGTAGACTACGCCAGCCGGGCATTTCATGGTGTAGAGGAAAGGTATCCACCCATGGAAAAGCTCGCCTTCACTTTAGTTACGGGAGCCCGCAAACTCAAAACATACTTTCAAGCCCACACAGTGATCATCCTAACCGATAAGTCCTTACGACGGACAATGAGCAACCCTGAAGCTACTAGTCGATTGGCATAATGGGCAATAGAATTAAATGAGTTTGACATTCAGTATTGCCTGCGTACCACCATCAAGGGACAGGTCGTCACTGACTTTATAGCAAAATTCACCAATAGGGAAGACAAGGGGGCAAATGAATGCCCTCAATGGAGTATACATACAGACGGGTCATCCAACAAGTAGGCCGGGGGAGTAGGTGTCATGCTCCTTTCTCCTGAAGGAGACAAGATCGAATGTATGGTTCGCCTCAATTTCCTACCACCAACAATGAAGCAAGATACGAAACTTTAGTGGTAGGACTTGATCTCACCAAAGCGGCAAGAGCCGCAAGCATGGTTCTTTACTACGACTCTCAGGTCATCACCAACCAAGTAAATGGGGATTATGAGTGCAAAGGCGAAAAAATGAAGAAATACCTGGAGCAAGTAAGGAGAAGGGTAGATGAGCTGAAGGCCAAGATCATCCAAATCCCCAGAGGAGAAAACGAGTAAGCCGACCACCTTGCCAAAGCCGCTTCAGCAAAGCATATGACTGCCCTAAATAATGTACTCTCTTTTGTTCAGATTTCTCCACTAATAGATTCCGCCGATGTGCAGGAGATAGGCTCTAAAAGCGACTGAACCACACCATTAGTCTCTTACTTAAAAAATGGCGTCTTACCATACGGGAGGGAGGCTGCAAGAAAGTTGAAGGTCCAAGCAACGCGATTCGTCTTGATGAAGGACATCTTGTACAAGAAAGGCTTCTCTGCCCATAGCTAAGGTGTTTGGGTCCTAAAGAAGCAGACTACGTCATAAGAGAAGTACATGAAGGAATTTGCGAAAACCATTTAGGGTCACGGTCATTGGTACACAAATTAATTTGAGCAGGGTACTACTAGCCCACCATGCAGAAGTAGGCCCAGACTTATGTCAAAGCCTGCGACAAATGCCAAAGGTTCAGCAATATCATCAGACAACCATCCAAAGAGTTGACCCAAATGATAGCCCTATGGCCATTTGCTCAGTGGGGATTAGACATCATGGGGCCGTTCCCAATAGTGGTGCGACAGTTGAAGTTCTTGATAGTGGGCATAGACTACTTCACAAAATGGGTGGAAGCTGAAGCCTTAGCCACCATTACAGAGAAGAACATGCGAAGCTTCATTTGGAGGTTCATCGTATGCAGGTTTAGGATCCCTAGAGTCTTAGTCTCAGACAACAGGAAACAATTCGACGACGACTCCTTCCGGTACTTTTGCTCGTAGTTAGGGATCAGAAATCACTACTCCTCCTCCGCCCACCCTCAAGCTAATGGACATGTTGAAGTCACAAACCAATCCTTACTCAAAATTATCAAGACTCAGCTTAAGGGGGTAAAGGGTATATGGCCTGAAGAGCTGCCAAGCATACTATGGGCGTATAGGACAACAGCAAGGACTTCTACAAGAGAGACACCATTTCGACTAACATACGGGAGTGAGGTAGTCATTCCAGCAGAGGTCAGACTCACAAGCTATAGGGTGGACAATCATGATGAACGCAAGAATGACGAGACTATGTGTCTACAGCTTGATCTAGTTGACGAAGTTAGGGCGACGACCGAACAAAGACTCGCACGGTACCAAGATCGCATGGCCGAGCACTACAATTCCCAGGTCCGACACAGAGATTTTCAGATTGAAGATCTTGTTCTAAGAAAGGTCATGGGCGCCGCTAGAGACCCTACCCAAGGGAAGCTCGGCCCCAACTAGGAAGGACCCTACCGAATCACGTCATGGCAGAGGAAAGGCACCTATCACCTGGAGACGCTGGATGGATGGATGGAACACCGAGCACCTACGGAAGTACTACCAATAGAAAGGATGGCATGAAGAGCAGCAACCCTTTATTTCTAGTTTACCTTAGTCAATTTTAGTTATACTCCTCAATTTTTCTATTTACTTTAGTTTTGCTACAATAACTATTTTAGAGCCCAAAAGGCAGGTCTTCTTCTTTTAAAGAAATACTTTTTCTTCGAATGCATGGTTTATCATAATAAAAGGAGTTTATTCAGATATGGCTAAGGTGTTTGTCTACAGAAAATTGTCCATAAAGTGGATGAGTTTATTAAACTCCATAAAGTGGATGACTTCATCCCAGAAGGTTGAAATATTATCAAGTCCACAAAGTGGACGAGCTTATTATTATTGTCCATAAAGTGGACGAGTTTATTAAAGTCCATAAAGTAGAAGACTTCGTCCCAGAAGGATGAAATATTATCAAGTCCACCAAGTGGACGGGTTTATTATGTCCATAAAGTGGATGTATTCAATAATAAGTCCACAAAAGGGACAAACTTTAGTCCATGAAGTGGATGGGTTCATTGGTCCACAAAGTGGACGAGTCCATTACTTAATAAAGTGGACGAGGTCATTAAAGCTGACGACTTCCTAAAATTGCCATTACTTAACAAAGTGGATGAGTTTACTACAGGACAGGTTCGTCCTAGCTCACCAGATACACTTATATCCTTGCATACAAGCATGAGAAATAAAAGATACAAGGACTAACTAGTAGAAAACTAGATTAAAGACAATGGACATAAGAAACCATACAAAAAATAAAGTCTTTACAAGTAAAGCCCAAAAAACACTAGGGCATTTAAACATTGTTTGAAAATTGAATGAAATATACAAGTTACAAAAAAGGTAAGGCTAGGGCTAGGCAGCAAAAGCATGATTGAGGGTCTCGTCACTCTTATCCTGAGCAGGAGGTTTCTCCACGTCTAAGAGCTCAATGGACGGATTGGAAGTGGTGACAGGAGGATTCACAGCAGGTTGAGCGAGGACGACGCCATCATCCTTGGGAGGGAGATCTGACTCAGTAGAGTTGTCATTCTTACCAGTGACGGTGTTGCTAGCAGGTGTCTGTGGCATGGGGTCATCCATGGTAATCCCGGATAGATCCAAGTCTGGGAAGGAGGATGCAACATGTTTAAGGCAATCTTCAAACCCAGTATCATAATATTCAGGACAAGAGTCTATGAATGATTGCGACGTCTTGAATTCTATAATGGCATCGGCCCTAGCCTTCTCCACCTACTCGTGCAAGGTCGACAGCTCTCCCTGCAGTGTCTCCTTTTGATGACCTGCCTCCTCCAACTTCTCCTTTGTCTCCTTCAACTCACTATTTAAAGTACAGAGGGCATCTTTATATTGCTCCTGCTCATTCAATAAATTTGTATTACGTTTCCTAACCAGGGTGACGACCCCCTCCTTGGCAATGCACCGATCTCGAAGTGCCTTAACACACACTCGACGGCGTAGTCCTTGTAAGTGAGAAGGCGACGAGGTCCCTCAACGACGGGACCAGTTGAAGTCATCATTCCCTTACTCACACCACGACTTGACTTGAGGGGTGATTTCTTCTTGGTGTGTGCATCCTTAGGAGTGATAGCTGCCTTTTTAGGAGGACGATTGTCCTTCCCGTTAGCCTTCCTTTTGGCCGAACCCTTAGAGACGGCCTTAAGGGTTAACCAGGACGCCCCCTCCTTTCCCTTAGCTCTCCTTTCCTCCTTTTTCTTACGGGCAACAGCTGCCCTCACCCTTTGCCTAGCTGCCTCCATTTCTACAGAAGACAAAAGACGTGCGTTAGGAAAGTAGACAATAAGAATAAAATTGACGGGGATGGTAGAAAATCTACTTATGATGGCAAGAGTATTCATTCAATCTGTGAGCTTCAGGCATCAGTTCCGGGCCCCCGCGGTACGAATGAAGAGTGTCAAGGGTGATTAAGTCCCTACACTTTTGTTACTTAAATGGGATGTCAAGAACCTGATCGATGAATTCCTTCTGCTCGTCAGTTATATGAGGACGAGCACTGGCTGAAAAGAAAAGCAAAATGACGACATTAAAGCACTTCAAAAATGAATGAAATAATATAAGCAAAGGTTGACGAGGTTAAAAACAAATAAAAGCTGTCGAAGCTAAAACCTGAGTCTTTAACTATTCCCTAGGTATTGTCAAAACCACGGGGCATTGTAACCCATTCTTTTGGATGGCATACCCAATCCGTCTCCTGAATAAAAAAGTATCTACTTTTCCAGCTCCTATTAGAGTCTGGCATGTCGAACATAAGTCTCAAGTCCTTCTTCCAGGCAGTGAAATGATATATCCCTTGGGAAGAGACGATGTGCTGGGGTCTGTAGCAGTAGAAGAACTCGTCCAACGAAAGTTGACAATTCCCACCACTCAGACGACCCCAAAGGATCTCAGCACTTATGAAGATCCTCCAGACGTTTGGAGCGATCTGGCTGACGGACAGTCCTATGAAATCAACCGGCTGATGGTGCAAAGCCGTCAGTAGTAATCTCAGTCCCGTAGCAAACATAGCGTCGTACATGTCGACATCTGTGGTCCTCCCCAAGTAGCATCTTTCATTTTTTCTAGGGAGATAGATTGGAATATGGTTTGGGATCTGGTAACGGGTACGTAACTCCTTAAAGACCCTGTTACTCATCTTTGGTAGAAATTTATTGACGGTCCAATTCTCTGGAAGGATGAAGGGACGGTTGCCTCCAAGGCTTCCTGAAGTTCCCTCCTAGGATTCCTCGTCACCTTCATCTCCGTCTCTGTCACTATCTCTCTCCTCTTCTCCCTCCTCAACTTCACCTTCCTTACTTACCACTTCTTCCTCACTTACTATTTCTTCCTCACCTTCCTCTCCATAACTTCCAACTTCCTCGTCAGGAGATTAGGCTGATGTTTCCCTCTTTGACGACCAGAAGAAGCTTTCAGGCTCATGATCTGAACCAAAGACCTCGTCGTAGCCCGCTCCTTTGCGGATCGACGATTGCTCACTTGACGCTTCTCTAGACATCTGACTACCTACATGCGACAGATTCATTCTAAGAACCTAAGTTGATGGCCTAAGATTGAAAGAAATCAATTTCCAATTATGAAGAGGGGAATCTAGATTTCAATATGCTAAAGAAATCAAGATCTAGAAGATGATGAACTTAGTGCAAGAATCAATCAGAAACACAATGAAGAAAATTTCTAATTGATTTGAAAGAAGCACTAAGAAATCAAAAAGAAAACGAAATTGAACTAGGAAGAATCAGAGAATACCAGACTTGAACGATTCTCTGAGTTAGTTCAGCTCTGATACCATGTTGAAATAAAAAAATGCAAGCTTAAAGAAGGTTTAACAATGGCAAAAAGCATGCAGAGACATGAAGGTATGTAGAGAGAGAGAATGAACATTCTAGAGCTTTGAGAAAATGATTCCGTATATATAAATACTTGACTCTGTTTCTTTATATATAACAGAAACAGAGTAACCAATTTGACCAACAACATTCAATCCCAAGTCAGCCAATACAAACATGACAAGTGGCATGTAACTTAACACAATTTACAAACTACAATATAAAACTACTAAACTATACTAATATCTACAAGATATTCTATGCTATGACAGATAGCTACAAGACTCACAAATATCTACAAGACTCTACAAGACTCAAATATCTACAAGATATTTAATACATATCAGTAGGGATGGCCATGGGTAGGGTATGGATCGGGTATACCCATACCCTATCTGAAAAGTTTGCCCATAGATACCCAAATATCAATACCCATTAGTATCCATATCTAAATCTTACCCGAATATATTATTTATGGTTATCCATACCCTACCCAAACCCATTTAATTTATTATTATTATTATTATTATTATTATTATTATTATTTAAAATAAATCCAAATACAGCAACTTCTTCATCAATCCCATTATTGTCTTTTTTTTCCTTAAATTCTCACTCTCTCTCAATTCTCATCTCATAGTATATTTATGATATATCTGTTTTTTTTCCCCCATAGTTTCTCGAGAAACAAACAGAGTGATAGAGAGAGAATGGAGCGATGTCATCTCCTCCTCCTCCTCCTCCGCCACCGCTGCCTCCTCCTCTACCGCCGAAGATGGACACATTGATAAGGATGGAGATAGTAGACGAGAATGGAGTGATGTCAACAGATTTTGAGGTCGGCGAGATTGACGAGGGTTTTGATCAGTGAGATCAATGAGATCGGCAAGATAAATGAGAGTTTTGATCGAACGAGGGTTTTGATCGGCGAGATCGACGAGGGTTTTGATCGGCAAGATCTCCAACCCTTGCCTGACTCATCTGTGATTGGCAGCGAAAGTACTAGAAAAGCCAAGATGTGTTGGGAAGAGGAAGTACAACAAGATGGTGGCATGGACGAGCTCTTAGCTGTGTTGTGTTACCAAGTTCGAGCTTCAGACATGGCTGAAGTTGCCCAGAAGCTCGAATTGCTTGAGGATTTGATGGGAAATGCTCGAGGTGATGGCCTCTCTCATCTCGCCACTGAGACTGTCCATTACAACCCTTCTAATCTTAATGCCAAAGAGAGTGTAGTGACGGTGAGAGAGGTTGGGTTTTTTTTTTTTTTACGGGTCAGGTCTGGATAATATCCATACCCTACCCGAACAATTCGGGTAATATCCATACCCTACCCGGTTAAGCTCTACCCATGAAGAATCGGATATTACCCAGAACATTTGGATTGGGTAGGATTGGATATCCATTACCCAATGTGTATGGCCATCCCTACATATCAGTTCTTCTAGTCTTGCTATCTTGCCTTTGTTTAGAATCTTACTCTACCACAGACACCATTTCATCTTTTCAACCCATCAAAGACTGACTACATAATCTCCCATGGGAGTGATTTCAAGCTTGGATTCTTCAACCCAGTAAAGTCTACCAATCGCTTCCTCGGAATATGGTATAATAAAAAATCTGATTTTTACCTGCCCAGTGGGTAGTTAAGTAGCTAACAGAGATATTTCCCCCTAAACTTGTAGAGCTGAAGAACTGAGGAAGGAAGAAGACTCTGTGCAGGGACTGTGCAATACCCTAAATGGTGTCGTTTTGTCTTGTTATTAAATCTTCAGCCTTTTAAAACGATGTCGTTGACAGACTCAGTGATAAAAGTCACTTGTTTGAAACGACGTTGTTTGGCCTTTGATCAGAATCTTGTATTCTTTTGTTACAAACATCATCATTTCAAATATAGCCGTCAGGCACAATGCTTTTTCCTTCAGGAAGAAGAGGAACTTGACCCTTTTCGATGTGGTGATTTATTCATGAATAATAGATTGACATCCGGAGATAGCCAAAAGGGTTCTTTTTTTTTTTTTTTCCTTTCAATTTAACGAAGCCAGAACTTGAAGTTAGGAAACAGCTTTGTTATTAGTTACGTGCGGCTGCTATAGCCTCTAGCTCTATTGCTTAACTATTAAGGTTTTTATTTATTTAATTAATTATATAGTTTTGTTTTTTATAGGTGCATTTGTTATTGGGCAAGGACAAAATTTTATGTTTAAAATTTTTTAAAGAGCTAAGTTGTTTGTTTTTGGTAAAATTGGCTGATTGAGCTTAATTTTTTTTAAGCTATTATTGTTACTTTTTTTAGGCTTGTATATTTTGTTTTAGATTTTAGGTTTATAAATTTTTTTTATGCCCTTTAAAATGAGAAAAATGTTAGAGTTACAAATGAGTCCATATATAAACTAATAAGAATTTACTACTTCAGCAGTTTTTAAAATGTTGTAGAAAAATTTGTGGTTATAATATTACTCTTAAAAGAATCAATTAAATTATTAAGGGGGTAAAGTATAATTTTATAGAACATAATTACTAAAATTTATACCTATATATATGTATTATATAATAATATTTTTTTACAAAACAATTAGGGGAGCCACTGCCCCCATGGTCAAAGTCTCCCTCCATCCTTCCCTTATTCCACACACACAAGGAAGAGACGAAGACTAATTGGCAGGGCCGGCTGAAGCTATAGGCCATTTAGGCCACCGCCTAAGGCCCCACTTATAAGAGGGCCCCAAATAATAATAATAATATATTATATAATATTACTTTTTTATTTGAGAAAAAAAAATTACAAACAGCCATCACCAAATCCCATCAGGCCATGAAGGCTCATTTCTCACAGAGGCCTGTTTCTCCAAAAAAAAAAAAAAAAAAAGAAGAAGAAGAAGAAAAATAGAAGAAGATTTCAAACGGCTATCACCAAATCCCATCAGGCCATGAAGGCCCGTTTCTCACAGAGAAAAAAGCTGAAGTGACAATGTGACATGAAGGCTAATCCCATCAGACCATCACCAAATCTTTAGCTTGCAGAAGAAAATATTACAAAAGACAGAAAGAACTAAGAAGAGACAAATAAGAAAAGAAAGAAAGAAGAAAGAAGGAAAAAAACACTCACGCTCTGACTCTTTCTATCTTGATTCTAAAAAAAACACTCATTAGTTGACTTACTCATCAACTGGTGTTGGCAATAAACTTGGTGTGTTCATTGAAGGTTCGTTTTTTGTTTTCTCTTCCTTTGTCTCTTTCATCTTCTTCATGTTTACTGCTAGGTGTCTAGTTTTTTTTTTTTTTTTTTTTTTTTTCTTTTGAAGAGGAGTTTGCTCACGGGTGTCTGGGTTTTTTTTTTTTCTTTTTGGCTGAACTTTAGTTTGGTTGTTGTACTCGTAACTTTTTTTTGTTTGTTCTCTTAAATTTAGATTTCTTTAGATTCCTTTAGATTTCTCTAGAAGCCTTTTGAATGGTTGAATAGTCAATAGACCCACTTAAAGAGAAAAGAGTTAAAGTATTGATTCTAAGAAGTTCTAGTCTTACACGTTTTTTTTTTTTATTTTTTTTTTAAGAAATCAGATTAGTGGTATGGAAGTTAAGGTCACGTTCTCTTCTCTTTTCTTTTCTTTTCTTTTTTTTTTTTTTTTTTTTTAAGAAATCAGATTTAGAGGGATAATAGCTGGTCTTAATCTTAGTAGATCAAGTTGAGTCCTACACATTTTACTAGTGGGCTGGTCTTAGTGTTAGTGGATCCAATCAAGTTGAGTCCTACACATTATGCTAAAAAAAAGGGTTACTGCTACACAAAAAAAAGAGTATTAATAACAAAATTATAAATTTAGAATAATTTACTTTGTATTAATATTAATTTTAATTTTTTTGTGCAGGTTTAAAGTGTAAAGTGATCATATTAAGTAAAGCTGCAATTGTGCTTTTGATAAAACAGGTTCTATTGTTTTATACATTAAATTTATATTATTCTAGTTAAATTGTAATTTTTTTTATTATAGACTGTGTTTCATTTATTCATAAATATTTTTTAATTACAAATGTCTACTAGAAAATATCTATCTGAATATGAAAAACAAAAAAAAAAAAAAAAAAGGACAAGAGAAGAACTAATTGAAAAAAATATATGAATTTATAATTAAATATAATAAAAGGTCCCCTTTAAAGCTTTCGTCTAGGGCCCAAAAATTCGTTGAGCCGGCCCTGCTAATTGGATTGGTGTGTCTCTCTTTTCTCTCCTTTTTGTCAAGGTCACGAGGGAGCTTGTCTCCCCTCAACAGCAAAGATAAGTCAATAATTGAAGATAATGTTTGGAACAGTCTATAAAAACTATTGTTGTGGGTCAAATCTCTAACATGCACAAAACATAATTTATTAATTTTCAAAGAACACCCCCACCAACCATGTGCGGCCCGTAGTCATCTATGAACAATGGTTTGAATATATTGGAGTATCAGTGTGTGTGTATCCCCACAAAACCGCTCAAACAAGAAGCATTGAACAAGTTATGGGACTTGTTCGAAATACAAGCATACCAGTTCTTCTAGTCTTGCTATGTTGCTTTTGTTTAGAATCTGACTCTGCTGCAGACACCATTACATCTTTTGAACCCATCAAAGACTCTGACTACATAATCTCCAATGGGAATGCTTTCAAACTGGGATTCTTCAGCCCAGTAAATTCTACCAATCGCTACCTCGGAATATGGTATAATAAAAAATCTGATTTACCTGCCCAATGGGTAGCTAACAGAGATAAACCCCTCAAGGATTCTTCTGGGGTTCTTACCATATCTGCGGACGGCAATCTTGTAATCCTAAATGGACAAAAGGAGATTCTTTGGTCATCAAATTTTACAAACTCTGTTGTCAATTCGAGTGCCCAGCTTTTAGATTCGGGGAACTTAGTCTTGCGAGAAAACACTACAGGGACAATCATATGGGAGAGTGTCCAACATCCTACTGATACACTCTTGGAAAAGGTGAAATACAGTAGTAATGAAAGAACAGGTGAGAAACTGCAGTTGACATCATGGAAAAGCCCTTCTGATCCATCCTTTGGAAACTTCTCGTCTGGTCTTCAACATCGAAGTTTCTTTCAAATATTCATTTGGAAAGATGGTAGCCCCCTTTGGCGCAGTGGTCCATGGAACAATCGGATCTTTATTGGAATACCAAAAGATAATTCTGTATTTAATGGCGGATTTAGTCTATTAGTGGATAATCAAGATGGAACAATTTCTCTAAGTTTTTCTTATGCGACCGAATATATGATTCAATTTGTCCTGACTACGGAAGGAAATATGGTAGAAAGATATTGGGATAATGAGAAGGACGATTGGGGGATCGTGTGGAATGCTCTGGACAGTGAGTGTGATCATTATGGTACCTGTGGGGCATTTGGAAGCTGTACTTCATGGACTTCACCAATTTGCAGCTGTTTACCAGGGTTTGAGCCAAAGAATACAGAAGAATGGAATAGAGGAAATTGGACCAGTGGATGTTCGAGGAGGACACCCTTGCAGTGTGAGAGGGTGAACACTACTGGCGGTGAAGCCAGCAAAATGGATGGATTTTTGAAACTGAAGATGATGAAGGTGCCAGACCTGGTAGATTCGTCACCTGCTCTTGAAGACAATTGCAGACAGCAGTGTTTAAAGAATTGTTCTTGTATAGCTTATGCATATGATATTGGCACTGGTTGTATGTCATGGACTAGAAACTTAATTGACATACAGAAACTCTCCAGTGGCGGAGTTGATCTTTCCATTCGTGTTGCCTATTCAGAACTTGGTGAGTTGTTTTGTTAACTTTCAAAATTTATCTTATGCTTTAAATCTTGGATAATTACTAATACACACTACACACACTAGATTACACAAATCACAATATTCTATACACAAGTCACAATTTACAATAAAATTGTGATTTATGTGTACTATGTGTACACTATAGTGTGTGTAATAGACACCACTCTTAAATCATTCACCACCACAAGGACGGAGCCACTTTAAGCCTAAATGGCTATGACCCTCCCAGCCCAATAGGTCTCCTTAATTTTTTTACTATAGGTAATAAACGATTTCATAAACTAGGAGGAAGAAGCAGAAGAAACAAAGTTAAGAGGACAATGCCTTTCATTATATAGACCAACTCTGTCATAAAATAGCAAAATACATGTCCTCAAGGGGACTATGAAAAACTACAAAATCGTGGCTGAAGTCGGACCTTTCCTTGCCATGCCATCAGCATATTGATTTTGCTTTCTGAAAGCAATGCCACATCTTTAGACTCGGTATATGGCTGAGAAGAGTCCTGTAATCTATAATAAAAGTTGAATGCTGTAAGTTATTGATTTGGATTAGTAACCCAATTAAAATAAAATAATTTTTTTTTAAAAAAATATATTCTTTTAAATGTTTTTTTTTTTTTTTTTGGGTTTTATCTTTTATGCAGTTAACAATCTTTAGTAAACAGCAAAAAAAAATATTTCTTCATTAGTAGAAATTTAGGACAAACTAAGTAATAAGAGACTAAGGGTCTTGAAACAGAATTACACTTTTATTTTTATTTAACTTAGTTACTTGATTTTATATGTGCATGTATGGGTCATGTTTGTGAATGTATTTCCCTTTTTTCTTGTTTTTAAAATTTTGATGGGATGGTAGTAGAGATCTGAAGCATACATTTTTCCTTTTTTAAATTGTTCATCATTTCTTTTTGAATAGTTTAAAATGGTCAATAAAGATTAAAAGCTCAACAATTTATCAATTTGTTTATAGAGTAATTGCACTTATATTTACTCTTTTTGCTTCTACTATAACTACAAGATGGGCATTTTAGTCATAAATATCATCAAAAATAGGAGTTTCTCAACAAAAAGGAAGATGACTTTTTGGATGACTTTTTGATTTTGTACATTCAAAGTAAAATTATTGTGGATTTACTATATAATCAATCATAGTATTTTTAGTCTTGAAGCTATGTATAATCATCAAAGCTTAACAGATCAAGCCACACTATCAAGAACTGGCATTCGATCAATCAACCTGTGATCAAAAGACTGTCAAAAACTCAAGTTCAGTCAATTGAGCAGTGACTGAAGGGCCATTGATATCTTCAATAACTGTCTTCTTTGAGCTGCATCTTGAACACTTAATCTTGAACATTTGACAAACATTACAGGCTCAACTAAGATTACAATGTCATGGAATTTGCTAAACTAAAATCTAACAATCTTCCTTATTAGCAATTCTGAGACAAAATCCAATTTAACACAATCTGACTAAAACAAAATATGACTTGTAAAATATGGACAATACGGAGAAACCAGAGGCAGAACTAGGACTGACTGATGAACTTAGTCTTTCAATTTCAACCAACGCCCATTACCCCCCAGCTCTCCATGATAAGGAAATCATTGTTAGAAGACTATTGATTTAACACTGTTTTGCCATATGTTTTGTTAGAATAATTGTTATACTTTTTTTTTCCCCTAATTTACAGAGAAAGTGGGAGATACGAAAAAAATTGTCACAATCACAGTGATCATAGGAACATTTTTCATTTCTATCTGCACATATTTTCTGTGGAGGTGGATGACAAAACAAAAAGGTAATTTTCCAACTTAAATTATCACGGTGGGCCCAGAAATGTTGCTATATACTACATTACTCACTACTATAGTGTAAATTAGCAAGGAAAACAAAAGCAAAGGAGATCTTATTGTTTAACCAAGGGGAAGCACATCAAAAATATCATAATGACAACCTGAACCAAGTCAGAGCCCAAGAGCTACCACTATTCAATTTTGAGAAGCTAGCGGCTGCAACAAACAACTTCCATCTATCTAATAAGCTTGGACAGGGTGGATTTGGTCCCGTATATAGGGTAGTGGTTGTTCTACTAGAGGTTTCTTGTCTAATAATTTGAATAGCTAATTAATCATTTTGATGTTCGTTTATAGGGAGAATTGTCCGATGGACAAGAAATCGCAGTAAAAAGACTTTCTAAAGCCTCTGGACAAGGGTTACAAGAATTTATGAATGAGGTGATAGTAATTTCTAAACTCCAACATCGGAATCTTGTTAGACTCCTTGGTTGTTGTGTTGAAGGAGATGAAAAGATGTTGATCTATGAATACATGCTGAACAAAAGCCTGGATGCATTCCTCTTCGGTTAGTTCATTTTGATGCCCTCTATTATAATACAAATACGTTACATTTTTACATTTTCTGCATATAAATATTGTTAGTGTATTATGAGATAATGAAACTGTAGTCTTTGATTTGATATATCAATTGAACAGACTTTTCCAGTTCTCTTATGACTTCACTATATGAATTTCTTTTGCGAACTTTATGTTCATTCACCTTGTGAGTTTCTCTCTCTTTTGTTCAAACTCAATAGACCCAAACAAAGAAAAATTGCTAGATTGGAAAAAACGGTTCAACATTATTGAAGGAATTGGTCGAGGTCTGCTCTACCTTCATAGGGATTCTAGATTAAGGATTATCCATAGAGATCTGAAGGCAAGTAATATCTTGTTGGATAAAGAGCTAAATCCAAAAATATCAGATTTTGGTCTGGCTCGGATTTTTGGAGGAAATGAAGACCAAGCCAATACTAATAGGGTTGTCGGAACTTAGTAAGTACCTTTTGTTTTTAACCAATTCAATTAGATGCCTATTTGAGATGACAAGATTTGGATGTTTTTTGTTATGAAAATTTAGTGGCTATATGTCTCCTGAGTATGCAATGGAAGGACGATTTTCAGAGAAATCAGATGTCTTCAGCTTTGGAGTGTTGTTACTAGAGATAATTAGTGGAAGAAGAAACACAAGCTTTCATCATGATGAGCAATGCATGAGCCTTTTAGGATTTGTAAGTCTTCCTTCTCTCATTTCCCTGTTTTGTGAAAACCTCCAATGCTTCTTTCTTGTGTGTTTTTGTATTGAAGCTAAGAATTGCAATCTTGTTTTTATGTTAATTTCCAGGCATGGAAATTGTGGAATGTAGACAACATTGTAGCCTTAATAGACCCAATGATATTTGAACCTTGTTTTGAAATGGAGATTTTGAGATGCATACATGTCGGATTGTTGTGTGTGCAAGATTTTGCCAAAGAGAGGCCGACTATATCTGTTGTTATTTCCATGCTTAAAAGTGAGATTGTTGATCTTCCTCATCCAAAGCAGCCTGCATTTACTGAAAGGGAGATTGCTTTGTATACAGAGTCCTCTCAAAGCAGCCAAAGTAAATGCTCTGTTAACAATGTTACTGTTACAGTGGTTGCAGGTCGATAGGTAGCATGTGCTTTTGAGATAATCATATTGTGGTTATATTTATGTTCATTTGTACACTTTGGTAAGAATCTTAAAACATGTGTCGATATTCATCAAACTGAACGAATATTCAAAATTGTAAGGTTGAATTTATTCAACCATGCGCTAGCTTTATTTCGTGCCAAATTTGCTTGTAATTCAGCAATTAAAAACCCTGTATTTAGGTGGGAATAATGTAAGGATTGTGTGTGCGAGAGTGTGAAAAATTAATCAAGAGTGTGCACAAAGAGCATTCTTTTTTTTTTTTTTTTTTCTCACGACTGGAACTCACGACTGACTCGCGAGTGGTGACTCGCCAAAATCCAGGCACACGTGTGAAGCATGCAGGAAGTTGAAGGGTTAGTACAGCAAGATCACTATAGGACAAAAAGTAAAGTTTGGCCATTCTGTTATTTGGCGACTAGAACTCGCAACTTGTCCCAATCGTGAGTGAGTTGCCAAAGCCCCCTATTTTGTAGAAAATGACTTTTCACATTCCCTCACATACCCTACTATAAATACCCTTATACCCACGAAATGTAGAGAGTTTTCAAAAGAATTTTGAGAGATAAACCTTAGAAAAAAACAAGATTGACTCATCTACAATCTTATACATTTGATTCTCCAATTTCCTCTATTCTCGCTCTCTCCATTCTCATACCCTTGAGAGGATCTTTAGCCAAATCCTTACCTCTCCATACTCATATCGGTGAGAAGGCTATTTGGTGTTCAGAGAGGACCAATTCATTTTGGTTGATGCAATGGGCTTATTGCAGGATCCAGAAAGCTAGAGAAGACATGGTTAGGCTTAACCTTGTTGAAGTAAGAAGCTTGTAGGGCTTAGGTGCATCGGGTAAATTAGGCTTGGAGGGTCATGCTATTCATGTATCCCAACTGATTTTCTAGTGGATCATTTTATCATTTAGAGGGTGACGGAGAGGTTTTTCGCCAAGTTCTTCAATTTCCTCTTCGATAACACGTGCCGGTGTTATATTGTGTTTGCTTCTCTCTGACTCTTACTCTTTGTTTTTAATTATTGTTGTGTTGTGATTAATTTATGGCTTAGAGTTATTTGCTTGGTTGGGTATGGCTTGTACTTGTCATTTCGCACATATATTGTTTGAGTATAAGTTTGTGTTGGTAATTTTGAAATTGGAAGTCTAAACATTCACTAGTGTTTTACGCACCAAGTGAACTTTCAAAAACCGTCAATACAAATAATATACATATTATTTTTATGATAAGAGAAGCTAAAGAATTTATGGGAATTTTATTTCTTACATAATTAAAGTGAAGGGTTATTTTATACAAATGATACACACTGTGGCTATAGCTGGAAAAAATGCAATGCGTCTCAATCTCATTCTTGAATTCTACAACTAAAGCATCAACTTCAAACCACCTCTAGAGGACATCTCTCTATTACCAAATTTGTTGACAAAACAGATCGACTCCATTGCTGACAACTTTGCATTAGCAGGAAAGCCAGTTGACGAACGTTTTGATCGAGGGATTTAATGTGACTCCACACCAAGAACTCCACAAATTGTTAATATTGGTGATCCTTACAGACCTAGGTCACCTTACAAATTTTGTCATAGACTTGGCCACGTTGTGTGCCATCAACTGCGCATGGACAATGCATATAAAGGGAGAGTACCAACAAAGAAATTTGCAGCCATGGTTGCTGCATTTTGGAGATTTTTCTAATGATGAAACATGGTACACAGATAATGGGGCCTCCTCCAACATCACGGCGGGCATAGGCCAATCTATTGATTGACAATGAATACCATGGGGACAAGGTTACTTTTGGAAATTGCTTAGATTTGCATATCTAAAACATATGGTCCTCGATTTTACTCATATATTTACTCATTTCTATCTGAATCGAACTATATTATTCACCCATCTTTTCCTTCTACTGACATTTTATCAATAAATCATCTTTCTTGTAATCTATATATATATATATATATATATATATATATATCTAAAAATTAAAGCATAGCTTTTAATGTTGCTACACTCTAGTTAAGCCACGTCAGTAGACATATCACCTACTTATTTTCAATCATTTCTCTCTTATTTTTTTACTCTTTTTATTTATTTATTAATTTTGTAGTTTACTGTTACATTTTCTCCAACTTTTCCCTTTCCTTTTTACATTTTCATCTCCCACTGCTATCAACATTAATATCACTCTTCCTTTATCCCTTCATCTTTCTTTCATTTTGACTATTCTTATCTCCATCCTCTTACTATAAATTTGTAATTCTCTCTCTCTATACATATTTATCACATAAAAAGGTTATTAAACTCTCTCTTTCTCATTTTTTTTTTTCGGTATCTTTGCTTTATGTTGATGAATTTCAATGTTATTTAGAACTCTACTATTATTCTCCCTCTCTCTCTCAAAAAAAAATTTATTTCAATGTTATATAGAACTCTACTATTATTCTCCCTCCCTCTCTCAATTTTTTTTCCCTTTTTTGCGTGGATTTTTTTTTTATTTTTTATGTTTTATATCTTTACTTTAGGTTGATGAATTTGTGTGTTCTTTAGAACTCTATTTTAGGTTGATGCATACCCCTACAAAAAATAAATAGGATTAAATTGTATTTAACGCTCCAAACTTTTTGGTTTTGTGTTTTTAAGTTGTTACTTTTCTTTTCTTTTCTTTGATTGTTAAATGCTATCATATTACATTATAAAGATAGTATATAAGAATATAATGTTATTCAATTACATAACATGACTTGGGTAATTTGGTGTGACTATATCTTTTATTTTGACTATTCTTCTTCTCATCTTATTTTCTATAAATTTATCTAATTCAGGTCTATCCCAAAAAAAGGTGATTATTCTCTTTCTCGATTATTTATTCTTTCTAGCAACTTAACTTTAGGTTGATGAATCATTGTATTTTTTTTTTTTTTTTATAACACTAATTATGGTTAATATACGATTTTGTGTGTGTTTTTGAGTTTTCCATCACAAGCCTTTTCTCTCCATCTTATAGCTTTTGTTTGATTTTTGTTTGACATAATACTTAGTTATTTTGAAAGTGAAAATTACAATTTATATCAAAATATAATATTGCTACATGTTTGAACGTGTTTATCTTTACTGATTTTAAGTTTTTTTCGTTAAGGCCCTAGACACGTGGAATACACTTTTCCATGGCAAGAATGGAATTGTAGTCTATCCTATTTGTTTGGGTCTCCTTCTCCAAGGCTTCTGTTGCAATAATTGTTTTTTGTTTTTGTGGATCACTCAAACTTACACCTTCCATTTGGCGTCAATGTTTAGGACACCTTTTTATTTCAACTCTGAGTTAGGTGTATTAATTCATGTAAGTCTATCAATGAACATGGAATGCAAAAGACCATGCCTTTTAGAAATGCATCTCCTTTAGGAAAGGGTCTACATCTAAATTGTCATTTTCTTCCAATGTAAGGACTTCACCATGTGCTTCTATAAGGTTCCAAGTACTATCTTTTACTAGGCGCAAATTTGCATGATTGGCGAAAAAATTAAACGATTTTTTTTTAAGTGAAAAATGAAAATAATAAGTGAAACTTATAAATTTTAGTCCAATCCACATTCAAAACATCTAATAAAAGATTACTGGAAAGATTTTCACATCTTCCACGTTCAAAACTCCCATTCTCCATTGTTGCAAATCAAGGATGCAAATCCATTCACAAGCTACCGTTTGAACACTCATTTAATGGTCTGACCCACAATTGGGCATGTTAGGCCTCTCATTGTATAATTGTGAAGTGTAAATGTGTAACCCATCGACTCTATTCTGGATTGGGCTCTGATTAATGCCAACGAGCAGGGTCCCATAGTCCCTCATTTGCCTCTTTGAATAAAATTTATCCTTATTTACCAAACCAAAAAAAACAAAAAATGAATTACAACTTAATTTAGGAATTCAAAATACTAATTGGTTTAGGAATAGTTGTTCCAAATTGTAGAAGGAATGGTAATATATTTCTCTAAACTATCTCTTAAATTTCATTTTTGATGCATTTCACTAGATATGTTAATATCACATTTGTTGAGACATGTGTGGATATTGTTAGAGACATATGCTATGTAAATTGGTTAATCTTTTGACAAAATGCACTTTACTTGTAACTGGATAGATCTAGAATGAGTTTAGTACTTCAAGGAACAAGAGTTCAAGTCTAGTATTGAAGTCATACAAATCTGTCCAAGAAACAAGTGAAGAAGTATTGTTCATTAAAGTTTAACAGATAGCTCGACAGATATATTTATTAAGGTCTCGATAGCTGCTCAATAGAAAAATCTATCAAGATCTACGAAATCAGAATTTTCAAATCTGATTTTCGGCCCATGTTGACATGTATGTGTAGGGTTTCTTTTTTCACAACCTTAGACATATATAAAGCTTATTTTAAAGGCCGTCACATAAGAGAATACAAGGAAAACACATGCAAAAAGTGACCGAGTGCCTTATTGTCTCTGAAAGAAGCTACTGTGTCTTTGCGCCTTAGGGTTTTGTAACCAAGTGCTTCTTGATCTTCATTGTTAATGAACTGAAGAACTTTGCAGCCAACAATCTTCCTCAAATTAGTGTGTTAGTCACATACTGGGAGCCGTGCATCATTGGTTAGTCACGTACTGGATTCGTACAAAAAGGTGGCGTTCATAAATTGAAAAGTTCAGAGGTTCTGAAACGGTAGAAGATTTCTACTGTAAGTTCATCTACGGGGATTGTGAAGTCTAGGGACTAAGATTTTGTACTAGATCTGAAACTTTTCTTTACTATAGTGAATTGCTTTTCGAGAAGGTTTCCCCCAAGGTTTTTTTACTGTGAAACTAGTTTGTTTCATTAATTTTCATGGGTCATCATATCTTGTCTTATTTACTATTCTATTGTGCATGGTTTTGACATGATATTGATATTTGTTTGTTTTAACAAGGTTTATTCATAATAAATCTAATTACCAACTTGGGTTTAAAACTTGTTAATTCTATTAACCGGGGTCTAAATTTCCCAACAAGTGGTATCAGAACGGGTACACTTTGATTGGATGAATTTCCTGAGTGTGATCCTTGACCCCCATTGTCATGGATCGTGGACAATCTCTTTTATTTTCTCCTTTATTTGATGGAACTAATTATGCATACTGGAAAGTTCGTATGAAAGTTTTTTTGCAGGCTCTATATGAAAAAGTATGGCAAGCTGTTAAAGTTAGCTAGATTAAGCCTAAAGAAGCGCTGGTGGATTGGAATGAAGTAACAATCAAAGTAGCAAATTTCAACAGTAAGGTCTTGAATGCTTTGTTTAGTGGGGTGATCAATAAGGAATTAGAGAAAATATCATCCACAGAAGTTACCAAGGAAGCATGGACCATTCTTGAGACCACCTATGAAGGTACCAAGGTAGTAAAGACTGAGAAGCTTCAAAGACTCACTAGTAGTTTTGAAGAAATAAGGATAGAAGAGGATGAGACCTTTGATGAGTTCTATGCTAAACTCAAGGATATTATGAATTCTGCCTTTAACCTTGGAGAATCTATAGTAGAATCCAAAATTGTTAGGAAAATCCTTAGGTCCTTACCTAAAAGATACCATGCCAAGATCACTGCCATTGAAGAAGTGAAGGACCTTGATCAAATTCTTTTGACTGAGCTTGTAGGGAACCTTCAAACCTATGAGATGGGATTAGGTTTAATGGGAAAAGGTGGAAAGAGTAGAAACTTGGCTCTTAAGGGTATAAAGGAAGAGATTGATGACTCTGAAGATGAGGATGAGGATCTAACCTTCATAACTAATGAGATTATCAAACTTCTTCAATTTATGAAAAAGGATAAGGACAAACTACCTAGGAAATCTAAATCCTCTATGAAGGGTAAAAGTGAGAAACCCCTTATCAAATGCCATGAGTGTAAAGGTTTTGATCATATGAGGATAGAGTGCCTAAACTATCTAATGAAGGAAAAGGCCAAGAAGTCAAAAGATAAAGGGTTGGTTGCTACTTGGAGTGATATTGAGAATGACTCCTCTGATGAGTATGTAGATGAATATGGTCACTTTATGGCTTTTGCTGCCACAACCGATAAGGTGATTGTAAAGAGTGCAAGTGACAATGAGGATTCTTCTGATGATGAAGTACCTAATAAGTTGACCCTTCAAGAAGCCTATGATAAGCTATGCACTGAATTTATAAAATCTGAAAAGACTTCTCATCTTTCTAGAAAAGAGCTTAATGAGGTCAAAACTGAAAAAGCTAATCTGTTAGTCAAATTAAATGAGACTACAAGTTTAGTTGAGACTCTTGTTGTGGAGAGAACACCTCATTGGAAGAGAAGGTCAAGAATTTTAAGGTAGAGCTTAGTCAAGCTAAAACTCAAATAGAGAGGATGTCTAGTGCAAAGCTTGATGAGGTATTGAGTGCTTAAAAGCTAGTTCTGATAAGACTGACTTAGGATATGCTATTTCCTCTGGCCCTCCTCTTCCACGGCTTCTGGATTAAGGACTGTCTTCGTGCCCCAGTTTGAGAAAGGTGATAAAGGTATGAAATCCATAACTAATTCGTCTAATTCTAAATCCTTTGTTATACCTCACTCTAGGAAATCTAGTAGTCCTAAAACTGCTCATGTTTGTCACCAATGTGGTGTTTCTGGATACATTCGTCCTAATTGCTTTAAGTTGTATCCTCAAAAGCAAGTGTCTAAATGGTCACAGGGTTCTTCTCAAGGACCTACACTTTTGTTTAGAAAGTTATTAAAAGTTTTGAGTTTTTTAACTTGATTTCAGAAGAATTTTAATTCTTCTATGTCCTTTAGTAGACATACTACAATATGTGCCTTTTCATCTTCATGGCCAAAGACTTGTGCTGTATGGGTGAGAAAGGAGCCTAAGACTTAATTGTCTTTTCTGTTTGTCCTCTACTTTAATTCTTTCTATCTAAAGTAGGACTTTCTTGCTTGATTTCTTATCTGTTTTTGAAATCACACTTTCATGCATATGCACCATTCTTTCATGCTTTCATGTTGTTTATCTGTTTTTGTTGGATTGTTTAGTCTTTATTTTTGTTTGTTTTTCAAAATAAAAAGAGAAATATCAAAATAAGAAAAATACAAAAATAATGTGTGTTTTGTGTACATTGGTACTTGTGCACCTTGGATGGCCATTGAAACAAAGTTTTCTAAATTTTGTATCTTTTGTAGTTTAAATGAGCATTTTAATGCGCAATTAAGCAAGTGAGCTTTGTGGCTCATGTTTGTGATATGTACGATTAAGTAATTTCTTGTACTTAACACTTATACCACTCCTTTTGACGAGAAGGACTAAAAAATCCCAAGAGAAAGGCATAAATAACCATCTCACCACTAAAGCTCGCCAATCATGTATAACATCTGTGTGCTTCAGCATAGCAAAATTGTGATATTTTTGACTTAACATAATTGGGTAATTCTTTTCTCTCTCTTATATGCCCATGCATGATATGCTCAAAAGAAAAAAAATATATATGCAAAGAAAATAAAAGCAAAAAGAATCAGAATGCTTTTAAATATGGTTGCAAGCATGTTTCTAGGAGATATGAGAGTTAAAGGATATATCTCGAAGGTGATAGTCCCTATCAAGCAGTTATGATTGTGTGTGAGTTAAATTGATTTTCTCATATCTCAAATTGTCATAATATGAGACACTTATGCACTCTTGTGATGTTTTCACACACAACCCACAAATTCTTTGCTACTTTTGATACATGTGCAGGTACAATGTAATTTGGCTATTACAAGGGATACATGTGTTAATGTATGCTCAGTAAACTATCTTAACTTGTTTTTAAAATATAAATTGGTTAGACTTGTTTAGTGTGTGTGTGTGTGCGTGTGTTTTGGATCTATGAATGCTTTGCATTTTTTTTTTTGAGAGATGTTTTGGAGAGCTTAACATGTTGATTGAATCTATGATTGAGTAGCTTGCTTTTTGCATTCACCTCTATGTGTTTTTTCCCTTCTTTGAAAACACCTTTTCTTCAAGCTCGACAATTTCTCGACAAATCCTCGACAGATTCGCATCTATCAAGCCCTTTTTTCTTCTTCTCTGGACAGAAGTTAACGCAATTTCGATCCGTTGAAATATCTGGAGTTTTTCTTGATAGCTTCTCGATGCATCGAGAAACTTTCTGTCTGGCCGATAGATCCTCAATAGATTCTTGATCCATTGAGGATGGCTTCTACTCGATAGCAGCTTGACAGCTTCTCAATCTATCAAAGATCTTCGTGCATGCATTGTTTTTCACATATTTTGCATCTTTCTATTATCTTGTCATCCATAGCATCTTGTTTCATTACATTCATGCATTTTTTATGGATTCCTTTTGCCCCCTTGATCATCTTTAATCATCTTTGTTTCTCAAGTGAAGTTTTATAGCTTCTTATACCTTTGTCAATCATAACAAAATGGGGGAGAAAATGTGGTTTCTTTTTAAGATTCTACATGTTAAGGGGAGAAATACATGCCTTTGTAAGAAGGAGATGTTTTCATCTTGTTAGGGGGAGTGTTTTCCTCCTTGTTGTTTTAGGAGCTTCTTTTAGCTTTTTGTACACCCGTCTTGTGACCATTTTTACATACATTGTGCTTATCTTTGATATATATATATATATATATATATATATGATGATGATGATGATGATGTATGTCTTCTTCATCTATCTCTACATGTGTTATTTCTTTTTTATCTTTATACACATGTTTCTTTATGTATGCAATCTTTTATTTTTGTTTCACATTAAGATGTCTTGATGAGTTTTGTTTAAAATGTTTCAGAAAATCTATCATGCCATGAACTTTCTTTTTGCAAAGTTTTTCAAGAGTTTGTGTTAGGATTAGATTTTATTGTACTCAATAAGTGATTATAAGTCTAGTGATTTATGACTTCTCTCATACTTCATTTGTTTGTTGTGGTTTTGTCACGAATTGCCAAAGGGGGAGATTGTTAAGACATATGTGGATATTGTTAGGACATATGTGGATATTGTTAGAAACATATGTTATGTAAATTGGCTAATCCTTTGACAAAACGCACTTTACTTATAATTGGGTAGATCTAGGATGGGTTTAGTACTTCAAGGAACAAAAGTTCAAGTCTAGTATTGAAGTTATGCAAATCTGTTCAAGAAACAAGTGAAGAAGTGTTGTTCATTAAAGCTCGATAGATATATTTATCGAGGTCTCGACAGAAATATCTATCAAGATTTACGAAATCAGAATTTTCAAATATGATTTTCGGCCTATGCTAACATGTATCTGTAGGGTTTTTTTTTTTTTTTTCCCCTCACAATCCTAGACATATATAAGGCTTATTTTAAAGGCCATCACATAAAAGAATATAAAGAGAACACATGCAAAAAGTGACCGAGTGCCTTATTCTCTCTGAAAGAAGCTACTGTGTCTTTGCGCCTTAGGGTTTTGTAACCAAGTGCTTCTTGATCTTCATTGTTGATGAGCTGAAGAACTTTGTAGCCAACAATCTTCCTCAAGTTGGTGTGTTAGTCACGTACTGGGAGCTGTGCATCATTGGTTAGTCACGTATTGGGATTCGTGCAAAAAAGTGGCGTTCATATATTGAAGAGTTCAGAGGTTCTGAAGTGGTAGAAGATTTCTACTGTAAGTTCATCTACAAGGATTGTAAAGTCTAGGGACAAAGGTTTTTTACTAGATCTGAAACTTCTCTTTACTATAGTGAATTGCTTTTTGGGAAGGTTTCCCCCTAGGTTTTTTTATTGTGAAACTGGTTTATTTCATGGGTTTTCCTAGGTCATCATATCTTGTCTTATTTACTATTCCACTGTGAAATAAGATTTTTATTCAACAATCAAAGATAAATTTGCCAGCAATTGGAAGTTTAGGGTAATCATTATTTTTTATCTTATGTTGATTTTTATTGTTATTTTGTTTATGTTTATGTGTATTGTTATTAATAGCACTATGCCTTCTAACAAGTACTTATTAGTGATATATATCATTGAAAACAACAGACCTTACCATAAGAGAAATTCTCATCGCAATAAAAGATGTATTATTGTCGACTAGACTTCTTCCAAGTGTAAGTAGAAGAAAAGAGTTCAATTCAATTCCTAGAAAGGTAATATATAAAATTAAAAAAAAAAAAAAAAAAAAAAAAAGAGGCAACGATGGGGTTTTATAGGGATGCAACGGCCTAATTAATATTTCTAATAGGATGGCTCCCCGGAGTCATTAACCTCCTCTTGGTATCCTTCATATTGAAGAAGCCATAAAAGGGGAAGTAGACAGATGCCTAGGTGTTCACCATTTTCTATTCATTTAGGCAATTCTTGTTTCAATTTTATCATAGAAAATTACTACAAAATCATTTATCACAGCCATATTGGAAAACTCAATGATTTGTGCGGAATCCACCAATGTGAATTATGGTTTTTCTGAGTCTGTAGATACTAAACAAACACATTGGTTATAATAAATACTTTTTCTATCCTTCTCAAGAATTTTATGTTACTGCTTAATGAAAATAAGAGTTGCAATAATTTTTTTACCTTTTTAAAATTTCAATAATTTCCGCCACTTGCAAAAAGAGAGTTCCTTAAAAATCATCATGTTTTTCAATAGCCATCAAATTTAGAAAATTGTTTTGGAAATCAATGCATTGAAATCTCCTTTTGATTGTACATGTGTCTAATTTCTCAAATAAAATGTGAATGTTCAATATGTGTATAAAACACCCTTGAACATTTAGACTCCAAATACAAACATATTAATTCAAGCTTAATGTCAAACAATAAATGTGCGAAACATGAACATAAGCTAATAACCGAATTGATAAACAATCTAAACCATAAATACTCACAATCACAGCAGTAATTAAATGGTAAAGATAAAGGGAAGAGAGATGCAAATACAAGGACAACACTTGATGTGTTATCGAAGAGGAAACCGAAGCCCTTGGCGTAAAACCTTTCTGCCGCCCTCCAAGTAGTCAATAATCCACTAAAAAATGTAGTTGAGATACATGAACAGCAATAGACCCTCCAAGCCTAATCTACCCGATGTACCTAAGCCCTCCAAACTTCTTGCTCCAACGAGGTTGCGTCAAACTTTTTTCTTTTCTAGCTTACTGGATTCCGCTATAATCCATAGCATCAACCAATATGAATTGGTCCCTTCCTAACTGCTTCCCAAAGCACCAAATAAACCTTCTCACAGATATGGGTATGGTGAGAAAAAGATTTGGCCAAGAACCTCTAAAGGATGTATCAATGGAGAGGAAACCGAAGCCCTTGGCGTAAAACCTTTCTGCTGCCCTCCAAGTAGTCAATAATCCACTAGAAAATGTAGTTGAGATACATGAACAGCAATAGACCCTCCAAGCCTAATCTACCCGATGTACCTAAGCTCTCCAAACTTCTTGCTCTAACGAAGTTGCGTCGAACTTTTTTCTTTTCTAGCTTACTGGATTCCGCTATAATCCATAGTATCAACCAATATGAATTGGTCCCTTCCTAACTGCTTCCCAAAGCACCAAATAAACCTTCTCACAGATATGGGTATGGTGAGAAAAAGATTTGGCCAAGAACCTCTAAAGGATGTATCAATGGAGAGGAAGAGAGTAGAGAAATTTGAAGAGTCTCTTTGTGAAGATTGGGAATGAATCAATCTTGTTTTTCTCTGGGGTTTCTCTATCAAAATTCTCTCTAGAAGCTCTCTACATTTCGTGGGTCTCTAGTTGGCGACTTTGTTATATCATGTGAGTGAATTGCTTTTAAGGTAATAGTAATTCTATGGGTTTTAGTCAACTCGACTAGTAAAGTCTCTGATGGTTGTATAAGAGATTTAAGGTTTAATCCCTGCCTACACCAAAAACTGATCGGTGTCTTGGTCTGATGATAAAAGAGCTATCATCAGAAGTGGACGCTATATATTGAAACTCTCTCAAAAAAAAAAAAAAGGTAATAATAATTCTCTTTCATCATAAATGATCACCTTAAAGAAAGTATTTTTAACATACCTAAAAGCCGTATTATTTTTTGGATTATTGTTTCTACTCATATATTATTGATTTATTTATTTTTGATAAGTATTGATGGAGTAAAGAGGGAATGTAATTCAAACCCTAAACAAAAGGCACAAAAAAAAAAAAAAAAAAAAAAAAAAAAAAAAAAAAAAAAAAAAAAAAAAACCTCCATTACTAGTAGGTTATCAGTTATCACTTTCAACGGAAAACACTACTGATTTCAATATGTTTTTTTTTTCTTTTTTTTTTTTTTCTTTTTTTTGGCTGTAGATTTTAATATGCTATTGAGTCTGTATCCCACCATTCCCCAGTCATGTGAAGCAGCCTTCAAAGGCAAGCCCAGGCTAGATAGAGTCGCACCCATTGAGTATTTTGTTGGGCCCAAACCTACATTGTTGATGTCGCCTAGAATAACAACGTAATCTAGCCCATCGACTTTTTGGACTTAAGCGAGAGCCCATAATGGCCTAAATGAGTTTTAACCCCACGTTGATTTGGGTCAGCGAATATCATCCGCATAAAACTCAGCATTTGAGAGACACCTCCTCCAGAAGACATAAACAACATATTATCCATCCCTTTCTCTTTTGATGAGTTTTAAAAGGCACTGCCATCTTCTTTAGAATTTATGAGTTTTTTTTTTTTTTTTTTTGGGACAATCGAAGTTCAGACCTTTTTTATTATCTGACTATTTTTTCGGGAATATGCAATTTTAAGTCCTTCCATCTCTCACACACACCAAGTTATTATAGAAATGAATCTCTTGAGAGTTTTAACATTGAAAAGAAGTAATTAATTTTCATGAACAATTTAGTTAATTTGTCACTTGCTCATTGTATGTGGAATTTACTAAAAAATTATAAAGAGAAAACAATCAAGCAGAAAGTATATAAGTAAGAGATAGTCTAGAGAGACAAAATGTTTAGCACTTATTGATGTGGTAAATTTTTAGTGGAAGGTTAAAAAGTGATATAAGTAGTGAGTTGACGTGAGAACTACTAAAAGCTTACTAACTTAACTAATGTGAAAAATGTAATCAAATTTTTTGTGTATCTAGCATTACTCATATAAGTAGTGATATGATCAATAAGTTTGAATAATTATTCAATACAAAATCGGAATAGCATGACATGCGTATTTGTTTCTTGGGTTCAATATGCATATGCTCCTGCGCCAACAATTTGAAGTATTGGTTCTCTCTCTCTCTCTCTCTCTCTCTCTCTCTCTCTCTCTCTCTCCATATATATAAAATCGATGGCTAATTAGCTAAATGTGTGACAAAAAGATGAAAGTTAGCCTACTTTTTAAAAATGTAGTTTTGCTATTTTGTTTTAGGATGAGATAACAATAAAGGAATAGGATAAAGACAAAACTTAGGTATAATATCTTAGATAATATTCTTTAGATTCCTCTTTTAAGATTTAGCCATGTGGCTACTTAACTAAAATAATATACTTTCATTTTATAAGAAAAAATACATGTGGCAGAATTTTAAGAAAGAAATCTAAAGAAAAACACCTAAGTATTGTATCTAAATCTTGTCCATAGGTTAATGTATACCTTAAAGACATTGCTTTAAGAAATATTTTTAAAAACTTTTTATAGAAATATAAAAAAGTATTTGATTTTTTTTTACTGCTTTTAATTTTTTCCATAAAAGTGGTAGAAATATTTTTCTAAAAAATGATCTTTTAAAAAATACTCTGAGCCGTTAACAAGACCCAATAAGAAAAGTAAAACAATTTAGTTTTGCCTAGGGATGGCAATTTTTGCCCAACCTGCGGATACCCGGCCCGATCCGACCCTAATGGCTGGGTTTTATCTGGTTCGATTAAAAATAGGGTCGGGTTTGGGTTTTTTTAAAAAAACCTGAAGCGGGTCCGAGTCGGGTCCAGATTTTTATGAAAACCTGACCCGAACCCGGACCCAACCCGACCCGCTTAAAACTGAAATTACCAAAAAAAAAACCCTAGTATATATATAAACTTATAAACCCTACGTTATTCTCTCATTTCACTCAGCCAACTACCCTAGCCGCCCCTCCCACTCTCACTCACTCTCCTCTCCTCTCCTCTCCCAATCGTAGTCGTTAGCCATGTCTACTTCAGGGAAAGCAGCAGCAGCTTTGGGCGGTCCTTCTTGTTGTCTCCAAACCTGCGCATTATCATTTATAGTGTGGAGCATCGACGTTGATTTGTTGGAGATTTCATGGATGGGGTTCTTGAAGTCGTCGAAGTTGTTGAAGAAGTGAAAGTCTTTGCCAGAGGGTACGCCGCAAGAGGAGGCGGAGAGCTTGGACAGTGAGGAGGCTAGGGTTTGGGCCTTGTCGGCTTCGGCTTTGGCTTCGTCACGGTGGTGGTGATGCTCATTCATCATCTTGAAATTTTGGTTTTGATTCTTGGATGGTAGATTTAGATTTGGTTGTTAAGATTTGATGTTCCTTGCATGTGCCTATTTTAGATTTTGATTTCAAATGTATTTGGTTTCTGTGAATAGTTTGATTTTAGCTAGAATAGGTGCTGATCAAGAGGCAGGTTTCCTTTTGTTTTCCAATCCGCCTGTGGACTTGCTTAAGACCTTAGAGGATGGCTATAATGGAGTTTATTTCAACGGACTTTGTACTGATTTGGATGTAGTTGTTTAGTTTAATGATATTGTCGTTTTTAACCCAAAAAAATAGTTTGATTTCAAATGTATTTGGTTTGTGAATAGGAAATTTGAATGGGTTTGGTGGATTTGATTTGAGATTTACTTGGATTTGTTGTTTGTGCTGCTGTGATTCTTTTTTCTCAGAAAACAATAATTTTTTTTTTTTTTTTTTTTTTTTTTTTTTGAGCCACGGATTGGGCCACTGTTTTTAGGGCCCTGGCTGGGCGGGGCCTGTGGAGCCCGACGAGGCGGGTCTGAGCCTCGGGAAAAAAATCCGTTTAATAAACGGGTCGGGTTCGGGTATGTAAAAATCCGGCCCGAAACCGACCCATTGCCATCCCTAGACTTTTGCCAAGTGTACACAGAACAATCTGTCATTTATAGTGAGCGTTTGGGCAGGGCTGAAAGTTGCGTTTCAGCCTTGCGTTTTCATGCCTTTTTTTTTTTTTTTTTTTTTTTTTGCTCTGCAGTGAACAGTAAAATCACTGTGCAGGGGACAAAAAACACTATTCGTGCATTGTTCATGCACTGTTCACGTACTGTTCATGGGTCTCACGATACTATTCACACATTTAAAAATTATTTTGCTACAGTATTTTCAGTTTTCAGTTTTCAGTTTCAGCAACAATAAGCTCAATCCAAACGGACCCATAACTTTAGTTATGAGTTTTGACATGGTATCAACTTCGCTGACGTTTGGAACAACTTGTTCACCATATTTCTTCCAAGAAAATAAAAATGGTCACCAGATATGTCACGTAGTGGATTATCATTTCTGAAGTGCAATATAAATAATATTTAATGTCTTAAATTCACGGTGGTTAGATAATTTGATTTATGGTAGGAAGCGAATATAGTTCAAACCATTGTGCGTTCTGCACCGTTTATTGGCCATAGCTAGGTATGGTTCATTCGCTCTGCCTAACACGCTCAGATTCGATTCTCGCTACCAGCAAGAGTTCATTGGTGGACATCACATCCCTAAGCGTGTGTGTTCTGCTCGGGGGTTTAATATAATCATAAACACCCCCATTTTCGTTCCTAAAAAAAAAAAATGTTAATTTTTTTTTATAAATATATACATATATATATATATATATATATTTTTAAACGTGGTTAGAAGTTAGAACTTCCCTTGCAAAAAAATAAATAAATAAATAAATAAAATCAACACATGGGATCCTAATATATTCAAGTGGGAGTCATTTATTATATAATTATTTTTGGGTAATGTCTCCATTCCCTTAAAACAACATGACCATTTTTTCAAGTATGTTAGTGACTATTAATAACAACACAGATAAACATAAAAAGAAATAAACATAAACATAAATATTAAAATTAATAATGATGATTATTTGTTATCATGATGATGATACTTCTTGATTATGAATTTGATTTTCAAGCAATACCCTTAACCCAAAACCGTCATTTTTTTTTTAATTTTTTTTACCAATAATTATAGGTTGGCAAGAGTAAATCATAATATGGATTATTAATTATTCTTTTGTTACGAATTTTTGGCTTTAACAATTCGGATTTTAAATAGTAAACTTATCCGGGGTGCTTGGGAATGGCAAATTGAATGGACCGGTTGATATCAATTTTGGTTGCATTTGTATTTGAGATATAAGATAACATGTACAATAAAAAATGAGATTTCAAAGCATTGATGCCTGTGACAAATTTCTGAATTTGATGGCTGTTGGAGAACATGATGATTTTTAGAGACTCTATTATGTAAATCACGAAAATTATTTAAATTAAAAAAAAAAAAAAAAGCAAATATTGCAATCCCAATTTGTATAATGGAGAATAAAAATAACTTTTATTAATAAAATACCATTTAATATCATGGAGGCATATTGAAGTTGGCCTCCATAACAGAAAATACTGTTGTTATTCCTCTTTTATGTTGATGCTAACACTACATAATAATCATTTAAAGAATGCGACACTACCTGAGATTTTTTCAAATAAGGTTTTCCATTAGTATGGAAGAGCCCATACATATCTTAAAGGTTGCCATTCTAGATATATATAAATATATATATATATATATATAGAGAGAGAGAGAGAGAGAGAGAGAGAGAGAGACGAGGGTAATGACTCCAGGGACCCATCCTTTTAGGAATATTAACAAGGCCGATACATCTCCATAGATGGCCCCCTCATAAACCCCCACCCTTGAATTTTTATTTATTTATTTTACCATTCGAAGAATTGAATTGAACATTTATCTTCTACCTATACTTTGACAAACTCTAATCAACCATTACAAACAAGACGAAACAGTAAATTTGTGGTATGGAAAAACACATGAAAAGCTTACTGGTTTTTTTTTTTTTTTTAGCATGAGCAGACATAGTTTAATTGCAACAAGGTATCACGAAGAATTTTTTTTTTTGGGGATGGAATAATCTAACGCCATTATGTCTTATAAGGAATGGAGATTTAACCCCCGTAGAATCTTGCCTGTATATTCAAGTTGTTGTGGGAGATTAGACCTTGGTGACACTCCAACTTAGGTCTTAACATAACATATATGACACTAGTTACTTGAGAAGATTGAGCATATGGGTTTTGATTCAATTATGTTATATTAATTCTTCAACTCCTTAACCGTTCCTCTATGTGGGACTTCCACTTATATGTGCATAACCAACAATTTCTCCCTATGTCCATGAATGAGTCCAACTAACTCCTCTTACTTTGAACTTTTTAATTTTTCCACCATGGGTCATTCATGGGCTTCTTGCACACTATCCAAGAACTAAGTGTGCGTTTGGGTCCAGTTGATGCATTTGCGTTTGCTTTTTTTTTTTTTTTTTTCTACTGCACGCGTTTTAGAGGGGATAGATTTCACTGTTCATGCACTATTCATGAACAGTAGCTGAAATTATTGACTTTTCAGCCAATTTTCAGCACATTTGTGGGTCCCATGCACTATTTACGAGACCCACAAACTTTACTTTTCATCAACTTTTCATCAAAAATAAGTCACACTGTACTATTTACACATTTAAAAATTATTTTATTACAATATTTTTCAGTTTTCAATTTCAACGGTATCCAAACGGATCCTAAATGTCAACCCTAAACACTCATTTATGGATAAATCATGCGTCTATTGTCGTGGGAACCTTATGATATATCATTTTTCATTTTTAGTCAAGTCCAATACAAATATTAGTATATTAAACCAATATTCCAAATAGAGAAAAATTAAGAAATTGATATAAGACACATGTTTCGTGTGGTTGTGAAAGTGGAACCACTTGATGAGATTATGTCTATCATATCCATGTGGGAGGGTTAGATTGATTGATTTGTTATGCATCTATACGTGGAAAGCATGCTTATTAGGGCAATTCCAACCAAAGCATTTGTTTCCATTTCTGTATACACAAAAAGTCTAGAGAAGGTGGAGTATGCTTATTAGGACAATTCCAACCAAAGCATTTGTTTCCATTTTTGTATACACAAAAAGTCTAGAGAAGGTGAATTGGATTCCCATTTAGTAGTAGCCACTTCTATGGTGATGGAATTCCCCACCTTTCTTTTTCTTAACAACCCTCCTATCCCTGCGTATCTTCTAGGCCTTCCCCTAAGGCTGTCAATAAAATATATTTGGGCCTACTACGAATTTAAGTCCTGTCCTTATGTATGTACTAGTTTTTTTTTTTTTTTTTTCTAGGAAAGTTTTATTTTCTTTTAGATTAACTATAGTATACCGTACAATTTTCATAGCAATGGACAAATAAGTTGATGACTGAGGCTTTAGTAGTTGTTTTGTTTGTTGTGTGTTGTTTTTTTTTTTTTTTTTTTTTTTGAGATAAAATTTTATATTAATTTAATTTAAGTGTATATATGTATAAAGTTCTCTCTTAGAGACAAAGGTTTTAAATTTATTTAAACTCTCCAACAACCTTTAGCTTTACTCAATGTACAGGATTTTATTATTCTTTTTTTGCCTATTATATTTACTTCCCTTATGACCTATTTGGATGGAGGGGAAGTTGAGAGAAGTAAAGTAAAGTAAAGTTGGTTAAAAATAAGCTAATTTTATGCTAAATTTATTCTACTCTACTCCCCCTTACTCTTTCTCAATCCAAACGGACTATTAATTCCCTATCTTTCTCTCTTTCTTTCTTTCTTACTTTCTTCTTTTTTTTTTGGTAAATAGGAAAATTAACTGTTTTGCCCACGATCTTACTTGTTGGGCTTCTCACTATAAGTGGGATGGACCCCTAATTATTTATTTGATTAGATATCTTTCTCAAGTTCTATAAATTGTGAATGGAAGTGGAAGAAAGTAAGTTTCTATTTAAATAGACTTGTTGCACATAGAAAGATTGCCAAGCTTTTGAGGTGTATAAATATATATTTTCAGCTAAATAAACTTTAAGTTATATAAAATAACACAAACACTAACAAATAAAATAACTAAGTGAATTTTTGGACTTGTAGTTCTGGAGCACATCCACAAGGGTGACACTTAAATGGAATGTGGTTTTTGATACAGAAATTACAAATATGTTTAAAGATATTGACTACAAATTAAGGGTCTAAAACATATTCACTTTATTTTCGTTTTCCTTCATCATTTTTCGTCAAGTCCAATACAATTTTTAGTGAGAAATTACATTTGTTTTTCTTTGTCATTTTTAGTCAACTCAAATACACAATCTTGGAAGAAACTCTCTTTGCTTGAAACTTCATAATTACTATCTCTAGTTGGTGACTTTGTTATATCCTAGTGTGAATTGCTTTTAAGGTAACAATAAATCTCTTTCGATAGAAACTATCACCTTAAAGAAAGTGTTTTCAACATATCTAAAAATCGTATTATTTCTTAGATTATTGATTCCTACCCAGACATTATTGATTTACTCCCTCCGACCCACTTTGTTTGTCCTGTTTGAAAAGTCAAATTTTTTAAGGGGACATCATTTATTATCTTGTCTACCTTTTAAAAATGTATAAGTTTCCAAAACTACCCTTAAATAAATTTATCAAAAAAGTGAATTATTAATAAAATAGGGGTACAATAGGAACATTAGTAAATTAATAACTTTTATTTTTAGAAACATGACAATATTTTGGGATATCTCAAAATGGAATAAAGGACAAATAGAGTGAGACGGAGGGAGTATTCATTTTTGATAGGTATTAGTGGAGTAAGGTGGGGATTTGATTCAAACCATAAACTTAAGACACCACAATAAATACCATTACTTGCAGATTATCACTTCAACCCAACACATTACTGATTTCAATGCGCCATTGAGTCCGTATCCCACCATCCCTCTTTTATGTGAACCAGCCTTCAAAGGCAAGCCCAGGCTAGCTAGAGTCCCACCCATTTCTTTTGGGCCCAAGCCTGCATTGTAAATGGCCTAAAATGAGTTCTAGCAAAACCCCACGTTGATTTGGGCTCAGCGTATATCATCCTTATAGAACTCTGCATTTGAGAAACTCGACCTTCTCCAGAAGACACAAACAACATATTATCAATCAAGTACCAAGCCCTTTCTCTTTTGATGCGTTTTAAAAGGCACTGCCATCTTCTTTAGATTTTATGTGAGTTCTGACTCTGAAAGAAGTAATTAATTTTCAGGAACACACTAACTAATTTGTCACTTTGTTTATTGTATGTGGAATCTACTAAATTTGATTCTTGCTAACGTGATAAATTGTTAATAGTAGATAAAAAAAGTGATATAAGTAACGGGTTAATGTGAGAATTAGTAAAAATTTGTCAACTCAATGTAAAAAATTTTATCATTTTTTATGTGCATTACTCATATAAGTATGTTATATGATCATGAAGTTTAATTAATTATTCAATACAAAATGTGAATAGCATGACATGCGTATTTGTTTCTCGGGTTCAATATGCACATGCTCCTGCGACAATAATTTGAAGTATTGGTTTGTTTGGTAGCTTATTTTCTAAATGTGTGACCAAAAGATGAAAAATAGTTTACTTTTTAAAAATATGGTTATTTTAAGGTTGAGATAAAAAGAAAGGGAAAAGTTAGTGTATGTTTTCGGATATTGGTTTAAGAAATTTTTTTAGGAAAATAAAAAAGTAACTTATTTTTTTAATAGTTTTTTATAATTTTCATAAAAGTGGTAAAAGTATTTTTCTAAAATGGTATATTTGCAAATACTCTAAGAGCATCAGTTGCCGGTTGCCCAGACCCAAAAAGAAAAGCAAAAAAATAATAATTTTTGCAAAGTGTACCCATAACAATCTGTCATATATAATTTAGTTTTGACATGCAGACATTGTATCAACGTTGCTAAAGTTTGTAACAACTTGGTCATCATATTTCTTCCAAAAAAGATAAATAAATAAAAATGGTCACGGCATATGTTACGTGGATTATCATTTCCAAAGTACAATACTTCTCTCAATTAAAAAAAAAAAAAAAAAATCCAAAGAACAATATAAATAATATTTAATGTTTTAAAGCCATGGTGGTTTGATTTATGACTCCCAAATGACTTAGGAAGCGAATAGGTCAAACCATTTATTGGCTATTCCTACTGGCTGTCAACTATTATTATTTTTTTTTTAAAAAAAAACATGTAATTAGAAGTTCCCTTGATTTTTTTTCTAAACAAAAAAACAAAAAACATGGGATTCTTTTTTTTTTTTTTTTTCTTTTTTGAGAAAGAAAAACATGGGATTCTAATATAGTCAAGTGGAAGTCATCTATTATTTATTTACTTTTGGGCAAGTCTCCATAACCCCTTAAAACAGCTTGACCATTTTTTGGAGTGTATAACTATTGGGAGAAATTCTCTTGATCCTAAAACATTAGCTAGAGATTTCGAATCTAGCATTTCATGAAACTTAGAAACTACTAGATTAACTCTTTGAATATATTTGCATTGTCATCCCAAACTAGGTCATGATCTAGAAGCAAGACATTCGGAAGTGGAGTTAACTCAAAATCTATATTTTATACTATATTAAAATGGAAGCATGGTATTTAATATTGTGGTGCTCTAATTGCGGCACCTCATCCGTTACATCATCATTCTTTTTATTTATTTATTATTAGCTTGTAACCTCATGCATATGCATGGATACACTTAAAGATATATAATAATATGCATGGATACACATAAATATATATAATAAGATGCATAATATAATTCTTATATGTATAATTTAAATACTATTGATAGTCATTTTTATATTTTATTAATTCTTTAAAAAAAAATTTAAGGATATTATTAAGTATAAAATGTAAATTGTCCTTTTTTTTTAATTATTGTGAAGCACTTTTTATTTATTTTATTTATTTTTTTACGATTCATTTATTCTAGACTCTTTAGTTTTTGTATTTAATAACTCACTTGGATGAATATTTATGATGTGGCCCCACATTTTTTTTTTTAGAGAGTTTTAACTTATGGTGTCCGCTCCTAATAATAGCTCTTTATTATTAAACCAAGACACCAATTAGTTTTTGGTGTAGGCGGGGATTGAACTTCAGATTTCTTATACAACAATCAAAAATTTTACCAGCTGAGTTAACTGGAACCCACATGTGGTCCCACATTTGATTCTAAAAATAAGAAATAAAACTCTTTAAGAATAAATAATTTATGACACATGGCACAAAATTAAAACTCTAATTTGGAATTCTAATTTAAGTTTCTCTCAGCTTCACCTATTATTATATATATATAGATGTATACATTAAAAATATGAATAGATTGACTTTACCCATTCATCTTGGGTGTAATTTTAACTATACATATAATTTTGCTTTAATATATTTATTTACTTTAATTTAATTGTTTATAATTAAACATTGTAGTCAATGAAGAATATAAAAAAAAAATTGCCTTTAAATATTCATATACTTGATTTAGATATTTATCATTGAATAATGAAATCAATGAAAATGTTGTTTATAAAAAAGATATTCACAAATCTTATGTAATCTTTGATGGTATTTACACAAATTTTTTTTTTTCAAAATTTTCCTCAACCTGTTTTCTTCCTTTCAACTTGTACTCCAGGTTTTTATTTTTTATTTTTAATTAAAGGGAAAAGAGTGACAGTTATCATGTACAAGGTGTATGCTAGGTATTGTACCGGGTGCAACTAACCTCTTTTCCTCTCACAATATTTTTTTTATCACAAAATTTTAACTTTTTAAAAAAATCTCTAATTATTTTTTTTCAATAGTTGAGATTGATTTTTTTTTTTTTTTTTTTCAGCCATCAATCTCAACCATCTAAAGCTATTGCATTAGGTGCAATACCTAAGGTACAACTAACACTTCTACTTAGGATCAACCACCTTGCGTTTCTCAAAGTCTTATTAACAATCTTGAATTTAATTATGCATTCTTGCAATTTTTTCTCACAACATAAATTATATTTTATCTTCTTTTTTTTTAATTACAAATGATATATTCTTAATGAGAAAAATAAGAAGGATCCCAAAATATACTAAAGTATTTTTCCCCTATATCTTCTTCTCATCTCTTATTCCAACTTTGGTCTTAATGTCACATAAAAGGTGTTGAAGTAAATCTTTTTGCACTTTGGTTTTACAACGCAATTTTGTGAAGTCTTATTAATTATTTAGATGCGTTTTGGTATTTTGGATTGTAGAAAGAATTTTTAAAAATGTTTGAGAAAGTTAGCAAAAATTGAAAGTTTAATTTCCAGTTTCTAACATGCTTTTTAATTATGCACAAAATGTTATTAATATTTTTATTAAAAAATGACTATTTTCCCTAACTTACCTTCTACATTAGTGATATTGTATTGTTTTTAATTTTGGTACGACATGTTTTGTTTATATGTATAACTTTCGTGCACATTGCGCATGTTAGCGACTTATTACTATTAATAACAATACACATCAACATAAATATTAAGGCTGCCAAGAGTGGAGGTAATTAATAGGAAATGATAAAACACATTGGCAATGGTTTGTTTTGCCTTTTGCTACTTCTTCGATATGAGGGTTGCCAAGAGTGGAGATAATGATATCCTATTAGGAATATTACAATTATAGGAATTAAATTGAACTCTTTTCTTTTACTTACACTTGGACGAACTCTAGCAAACCATAAAATATGTTTCGTTGAGATCAAAATTTTCTCTTAGAGTTGGGTTTGTTGTTTCAATGATATATATCATTAATGTGCGGCTTTTAGGGGGCATGGTGCTACCAATAGCAATACACATAAACGTTAAAAAAATAACAATAAAATTCAACATAAACTAAAAACTAATGGTCATCCTAAACTTCTGATTGATTGCTGGTAGATATTTGATTAGTGAATAAAAATTTTATTTTGAGTTAAAAAAGAAGAAGAAGAAAGAATAAGGCTAATGATGATAATGTTTTTAAGCAATAATGATAAGCCTCCGTCAAAAGAGTATTTCAAATAAAAATGAATAATGAAGATTCAATTTGAAATAAATATATCTTGCGAAATGCATCAAGAATTAAAAGTTGGAGAGACCTAAAATGCATATTTATAGTTATGAGATATTTTACAGAAAAATTGTTACTCATTTTGTTGTTCATATAAATAAATACTAGAGGCCACAAGAGAATTTGATGAGAATAGACTAATTGGGAGGGGGTAGCCACATATGTTTCTGATAAAGTTTTTTCACATGTCACATCCATAAGAGTTAAGGTTTTATGCTTGCAACTTAGAAATTGAACAGAGCTTAAATAAAGATTTTCAAATTTTGATAAGAGGATTGGTAAATAACAATAGGAATTTGAAAAGGATTATAAAGGCACACAATTTGCCTGATTTTAAAACTCTAATGAATCTATTGGATACATTGCACAAAATATAGATTTCTCCCTACGGACAAAGTTAATGGTGCAAGAAGAACTTCTTTTAGATAGAAATTAATGTATATTAGTAAATAGTAACTTTGTATAATTGTAGCACATATATATTGTTCATAGTTTTTAGGACCGGACCGGGAGATCGGACCGTAAAAACTGAGAACCGGGATGAAAACCGATTTTTTAAGCATAAAGAACCGAATTTTTTGTTAATTCCGTGAACCGCTAAAACCGGGGTTGGACCGTACAAACTGGTGAGAACTGTGTGGTCCAACCCCTTAGCAATTTTTTTTTTTTTTTACAATTTTATTCTACTTAATTAACTCTTACAAGAAATAAAAAAAAAATTATAATTAAAATCTTTCAAAGATATTCAACTTTACTTTAAAAATTAATTAGAAATTTTAATGTTTTCATGGTTATTATTTTATTTTATTAACTTTCTTATTTAATTATTAAATATATGCTTGAAAATCATTAAATTTCCCTCACATATATAGATATATTGTCAATTTTGCTAGTTTTATAAATTTAATATCTATATTTAGGCTTTAATTAATTATTTAATTAATCATGACGTCATCACGGTTCGACCTCAATAACCTTGAACCTCTCCCTTTAACGGTTCAATAAACAGTCCGAGTCTGAAAACCTTGAATACAATGTACCCCCACTAAACCATACATGCAACTGAACAAACAAAAGGTGGTAGTGGTCATTAACTTAGTAAACATTAACTAATTTATCATAAAGGCAAAACACAATTCCCGTTGTAGTTTCTATTTATAGTTTTACTCAATCTTCTTGGATTATTGCTTTTTATTTATACAAAGGTAACTTCTCTCAAGAAGACACATAATCCAATATCCACATTATATGGATATTAAAACTACATAAAAATATTATTCAATCCAACCCCCAAGCTTGATTTATTCTTATTTTAGCTTATGGCAAGCTTAAATTCAGTTTTACTTCCTTGTTTTCTTCCATTATTACCTGCTTTTAAGCGAACCCAAGAAGAAAAACATAAAAAACACGCACTGGTGATTTGAAGTGGAAAAAAAAGATATTGACACCGTTGGTGAAAAAAAAGAAAATTAAGGTACAATTCATTAGGTTGCATCTTAAATTTTCCAAATTAGATTTGATTATCTAACCTTGAAAGCTGTAACTATGCACAAGAAAGTGTATTGCCAATAAGTCATTTAGATAAAATGTGAAATGTTATACCTGCAGTATTTTCACAGCAAATCTTAAGTAACAGGATGTTACAAGATGTTTCTTCTCAAAAAAAAAAAAAAAAATTATTACTAGTTGTTAATAGGAGGCAAAAAAATAATTTCAGGGAAGAATATAAATTTTTGTACAAAATTCTTAACCAAGTATGGTAGATGCCAACTACAGTGAGCTTGGTAGATGTCATGTAAAATACGTTCATTAAATTATCTAACTGATTAAACAAGCTAATCTGCAATTTTGTAAGAACGTGACATTATCTTTAAAATTCTTGACTCCCTTTTCTTGGGGGGTTGAAAAACGTTTCATATGCTTACTTTCAGAATGTCAAGCAGCTGAGGATTGGCAATCAAAGTTTTATTCGTTCTGCTGATTGATTTCCTTCCAGACTTATTTACTAAGATACCAAATAGCAAACGGTATGAGGTCATCTGTGTGTATTTCCATATTTATGAAAGTATGAAACGGTAATTCTTCTAGAAATGAGTTCACAAGGAGCTCATAAGACACAAAATTCAGCTATCTGATATAGCATATCCAAAGATCAGGCAATCTGATACAGCATACCCCAAGCATCTGAACCTGTATTCTCTTACTAATATCTAGCTGTAGGTTCTACTAATCCCAGAAATAGTTAGGGAAATCATTGGTCCAATGAATGCCAAATAGTGGGAACTTGGAGGCAGATCAACAGTGGAGGTGAACACATTTAACATATACAGAAAGTCTGTAAGTATAACTTATTAATAATATTTAATTCCCACCATTTTACAAGCAGAAAGTAATTAAACAAGGTTTTCCAAAACACAATGAAAAGGAGAAAAAACAAAATCGACTAGAACCTTTTTAAAACATATTCAAAGTGAAGTTGTTCATACACAAAGTTGTACAACTACAACTACTGCTGGTGCTAATGCTGCCCTATAAGATAAACAAAGGGAAAGAGCAACTTTCTCCAGGTGTCCACTAGGATTTCTTCCAAAACTAAACAAATGAACTCCTAGAAAGTACAAATCCACACCAAAATCTGTGACCCTTAGAGCAACCACATCAGTCCATGTATTTTACACATCCATTTTTACACTAAAAACCTACTTTTTCTATTTTACACATTCACTTTTACAAAATACTCACATCAGTTCATCTATTTTACCACCTCTTTTATTTAAATAATCAATTTTTTCAATTTTTTTATTATTTCCTCAACCAACCTACGTGCGCGTTCTCTCATTTATTCTGATACAGCTCTCTCTCTCTCTCTCTCTCTCTCTCTCTCTCTCTCTCTCTCTCTCTATGAACCCATTTTTCTTTCTCATTTTTTCTGATAAATCTCTCTCTCTCTCTCTCTCTCTCTCTCTCTGAATCAACTCTCCCTCTCAGTCTATACCGATCCACAGCTCCGATCCATGGCTCCGATCTCCCTGGCTCCGATCCATGGCTCTGATCCACAGCTCCGATCAGGCAAGCACCGATCTCCCTAGCTCCGATCCACAGCTCCAATCCACAGCTCCGATCAGGCAAGCACCAATCTCCCTAGCTCCGATCCACAAGCATCGATCAGATCCGACCAGATCAGATTTGACCGAGATCTCCCTAGCTCCGATCCACACGCACTGATCAGTTATTGTATCTTTCTAGCTCCGATCAGGTAAGACCCATACCCACGAGCTCTAATCAAGCGAGACCCACGAGCTCCGATCATTCCGGTCAAGTGTATCTCTGTGTTTTCTTCTTCTTCTTTTTTCACTTTTGAGCAAGTGTATCTCTATGTTGATTTGTCTGTGGATGTGTTTGGGTTAATTTTCAGTTGATTTTGGGTTTTCTGTTGATTTTGGGTTAATTTTCAGTTGAGTTTGGTTAATACTCTGTGCTAGATTGCGGTGTTTGGTGGTGGCTCTAGGTTTGGTGGTTGGGTGGTTATTCTGGCACGCTGGGGGGAAGAGAAGTGGTTTGACAGAGGAGAGAAAATAATATAAAAAAATTGTTTGCACGGTGAACAGTAACCGTGTATATATGCACGGTTACTATTCATTTTGCAAGACATCTTGTATATTTAGACATTTCTACATGAACTGATGTGGAAGGATTTTTGGGTAAAATGTGTAAACTGGAGCACTTTTTTGTATTTTAGATGAGTATCCACGAGCTGGTGTGGATGTTCTTAGAGCATCCTTATCAGCTCATGTAAAATCCTCTAAAATAGAAAAAGGTGCAAGTTTTACACATTTTAGGCAAAAAAACACCCACATCAGTGGGTGTAAAGATGTGTAAAATATACACCTGGATGTGTATATGAACAATGCACGGTTACTGTTCAATGTGTAAATAATTTTTTATTCTTTTTTTCTCCCTCCTCTATCAAACTGCAACAAACTAGCGCGGCAAGGAAGAAGAATATCCCAGCTCCAGCGCCAGCGCTAGTGCCACCGCCACCACCAAACTACAACAAACCCAACCACCAAAGCCAGCGCCACCACCAAACACCGCAACCTAGCATAGAAAAATATCCCAAAATCAACAGAAACTCAAAAATCAACCCAACCCAAAATCAACAAAAAACCAAAAATCAACCCAACTCAAAATCAATTAAAACTCACTTGGAAACCCAACCCAAAAACAGTACGCACCTACCGGAAAACCCAGCCCAACGGAGTCGGATCTGCCACCCGATCTGCTGCCACTGCTGCTGTCGGGTCTTCCATTGCTGCCGCCGGATCTTCCATTGCTGTCGTCGGTTGGAGGTGGGAGGCAAAGGGTCGGTTGTGGAGGAGAGTGGGAGGGCGAAAGCGAAAGGGAGGCCGAATCAACTGGTGGCTGAGGTAGCGACAGCGATGAGCTGGATCGGCAAGTTGGGAGTGAGCTGGATTGGCTGGGTCGGCGAGCTGGGAGTGGGTGAGGGAAAGAGAGAAACGAGCGAGCTGGGAGTGGAATCAACTGGTGGCTGAGGCAACGACGACGGCAAGCTGGATAGGCGAGCTAGATCGGTTGGGTCGGCGAGCTAGGAGTGGGTGAGTGAAAGAGAGAAATGGGCAAGCTGGGAGTGGAAAGAGAGAAACGGGCGAGTAGAGAGAAACGGGCAAGCTGAGTGGGTGAGGGAAAGAGAGAATGGGTGAGGAAACAAAGAAAAACGATTTTAATACCTAATAATAATAAAATAATAAATAATATTATTTAATTAGAATAGATTTGTAAAATAGATGAACTGATGTGGGTGTTTTAGAAATGTGATAATGTAAAATAGAAAAGGTAGCTTTTTCCGTGTAAAATAGATGATAAATTTACATGAGCTGGTGTGGATGCTCTTAGGGCCCGTTTGGTACATGTGTTTAAAAACTGAAAATTGTTATTTAAAAACTTTTGTAGAAATATATGTGGGTGAAAAAATGTGTGGAAATACGTGAAATATTGTTTAAAAACTGAAAATTGTTGTTTAAAAACACTCACCAAACACCCCCTTAGTCCCTAGGGTAAACTAGTCCCCCTAGTCTGAAGATACTCGATCCATTCCCATCGTGTCTTTTGATCAAAGGTGATGAAAGCTTGCCTCCACTCAAAGTCATTCTTTAATATTTTAAGGGCCTTGAACTTGGTATCTTTATCAGGATCCATAGACATCAAAATTTCTGTGACCCTTGCCATTGAGAAGTCTTGACTTCGTGCAGAATCAACTGTTCTTCGACTTTCAGGGGTAATGAACACTGACTTCCTCTTCTTCCCCGTGGAGGTGTCAGTGCCAGCAAGCTGCTTCCCTTTTGGGTTATTGTCTTGCTCGTCCACATCATCTGCAGAGTGTTGCGCAGAGGATGTTTGTGCAACCGTGGAGAAGAGCTGTCTTAGCAACCCATAGTGGTCCGACCCCTTGTCATGAAAGCCGTTGTACTTATTGTTCGACTAGAAACAAACAAGATGTGGTATACATGGGATTAGAGACACTAGTATATCTGGGATTGTTTACATGAAGAATTTAAAGAATGAACGGCGTGAAAATTTATTAAATGTATAACACTCACCTTCAATGCATCTAACCACGCCGCATCACTACCTTTGACGGTGTTAGTATTAGAATCCCATTCCATATCGGTTCTACCAATCAGTCGGGAAAACAAATTGTATTTGATTTTGAGCCTTTTAAGCTTTCCTTTTATTTGATTGACGCTATAGTGTTTTTCAGCTTGCTTGTTAAACTCATCGGTGACAGCTTGCCCACAATCTTTCTTTATTATCCCATTACGAACGTTCCCTTTACCTGTTTCTTCTATCAAAGTTACAATGAACTTCTGTTCCCTTTACCTGTTTCTTCTATCAAAGTTACAATGAACTTCTGTTCCAGTGGTGCAGGCCAATTCGCAGTATTGGATGTCTCTGCCATCTAATAGGACATACACAGTAAGAACAAATTTCAATAACGGTAAACATACCATTTTTGAATTTAACAGAAATATTAAACACTTACCTTAGGTGCAGGAACGAAGTTGGAGGAGGATGATGAAGATGGTTCAAAGACTGAGGAGGATGATGAAAATGGTGAATTGACTGAGGAGGAAGATGAAGATACAGTGACTGAGAGCTCCATATAATGCCAACGCGGGGTATCTGATTCCATATATATCTACTTATGAGGCTGTGCGAGTAAATTCGGTGGTTGGGGAGGTGATCATGCCGTACGGTGTGTGAGATTAATGGAGGGTGTGGGAGAGGTGACGAGGGTGTGATGAATGGTGATGCGAAACTACCACCAAAAGGTAAAACAATTCCTGAAACTGGGTTGACTTGCTTTGCCTTAATTTCATTGCAAATTGCATAGAAATGCTGTATCTGATTCCATATATATCTACTTATGAAAGAATTTAAAGAATTTATGAATCTAAAGAATTTATGAAAATTTATGAGAAAGCTGGGAAGCATTTGTTAAGAGATCTGAAGTAGGATTTGAATCAAAAAGACTTCATTAATGCGAATAGGCCGTTCATGGATAGAGGAGTAAATATGAATCTAAAGAATTTATGAAAATTTATGAGGTAAGAGTCCAAATGAATCTATTGTGAAAGAGAGAGAGAGATGAGTTTGAAGAGAACTCTAGAGAAGCTTCTAGGCATGACTAATAGAAGAAAGAAAGAGAAAAAAGTCCTAGAGGCATGAGAGAGAGAGAGAGAGAGTGGTCTAAGGCGCCAGACTCAAGCTCTGGTCCTCTAACGAGGGCATGGGTTCTCAAATCCCACTTCTGACAAAAACAATCTTATTTACCAAAAAATAAAAAACAGAATTGAAAGTTTGAAGGATTATCTCATTATGTGCCCATATATCTATTCTTAAAGTTATTTTTTTTTTTAATGGTATGTTTATAATATTTTTACAATAAATTACAGGTGATTAGTTGTTATTGGTTCAAATTTGAAACTAATACTAACATTACTTTTTTACTCGAACAATAACAACCAGCAACAACCTATCACATAAAATTTATTGTAAAAATGTTATAGACATTTTTTTTTTTTTCACCTTCACACGTTTTGCTTTATTTATTGAATTTCCGATTGTTGTTGTACAGAAGAAGGTGATTAGTTTCTCTCTTGTCTTGTCTTGTCCTTTTCGTGTCTCAGTAGTATTCTCACGTTATAAGAAATCAAACCTGACGTGGTGGAGTTTAGGGCATTAGTATTTAGTATTACTTTTGTCGAGATTTTCTAGCGTGTCAAATTTCTTTGGGAACATAATACACTCTGGACTGAAAAAGATTATATAAAAGTAACTAAATCTATACAGAGTTATGAACAGTCCGGTCGTATCTAAGATATCTCAAAAAATCTTTTGAGGGAAAAATAGGTAACTAACACTAATTTTCCAACTATCTAGTTAGTAGGTCCAATTTTGAAAGAAATTTTTTTTTTAACATCTCGAGCCTCAAAGACTCGATTTAGGGCCTATAAATCAAGTTTTTGAGACTCGATTTTTATGAGATTGATCACATCCGATGTGGATTTTTTTTCCATGTGGAGCCTAGTTGGAAATCGAGTCTCTGAGACTCGATTTCTAACCCAATAAAATTTTTCAAAATTTTAAGTCTCATAGACAAGCCAAAATGCCCAAAAACAAATTTAAAAAATCTCAAACAAATCAATCCAAAAACTCAGATCAGAGGGAGATAAATAGCTTAGAGGCAGAGAAAGACTCAGATTAGAGGGAGAGAAAGAGTCGGGTCGCGCGGCCTGGGCTCACGCTGCCTGGGTTGCGTGCTGCCTAGGCTCGCGTTGCCTGGGTCACGAGAGCCCACGCCGCGCGCTGCTTGGGTCGCGCGAACCCAGGCAGCACGGGTCACGTGAACCCAGGCAGCGCAGGTCGCGCAACCCAGGCAACGCGCGACCTGGGCTCACGCGACCTGTGCTGCCTTGGTCGCGCGAACCCAGGCAGCACGTGGCCTGGGTCATGCGAGCATATAGGCCGCGCGCGACCCACTCCGATCTGAAGCTGATCTCTCTTTCTGTTTCTGGTTTTTTTTTTTTTCTTGCTCTGCTTTCTTCTCTGATGTTCTGGTTCCTCTTTGACTTGTTTCTATTTATAAGGGTTAGAAATCGAGTCTTAGAGACTCGATTTCTTTGTATCCACATGGAAAAATATGCCACGTCGGAAGTAATTAAACCATAGAAATCGAGTCTTTGATGCTCGATTTATAGGCCAAAATCGAGTCTAAAATATTCGAGATGCTAGTAAATAATATACTTTTGTATCCAGAACTACTAACTTAATAGTTGGGAAATTATGCCTAATTTCCCATTTCGTTCATCTTTTGACGAAGGATCGAACAATTACATTCGCGTTGTAATTTTGGAAAAGTCTTGACTCTTGTGCTGAGAACTGTCATCTCATTCTGTCATTTGCTTGTTGAAGACTTGAAGTCTATCTATCTATTTGGTAAAAGTAGTTTCCACTTTCTAGCTTAGGAAATGAGAAATGAGGCCTACCACTTTGTGTACCACACTCTATCAAGACCACATAAATTCATATTTTCACCAATATTTGTTATATTTAATTATTAGTTTTGTTACCACGGCAGCTTTTGACTTCATCAACTCACTTTTTTAATATTTTAGTAATATTTTATGTTAGATTTAAATTTGATACTAGTGGCTTATTATTTGTTTACTTCAACAGTAATTTTGATAAATCAGCCATGTTTCTTTTGCTAAATAATTATTGGTTGATATTGTAACTGATTGATTGCACATTTATATAAAGTGTACAATATTGAATATATTTACATAAAAAAAATATAATATTATATACATTTATTTAGTTTATAACGTAAGTGTTATGTAATAATGTAAATATTACAATGTAAATTAATAGTTTTCTTTTTTATAATTAGTAGATCAACTATGATATTGTTATATGTTTTGTTTATTATATTTGCTTAGGATTTCTTAGTTTTTATTTATCTTATGAAAGTTATGACGTAAAAAAATACATTTGAAAGATAGAACTATATATTTACTTGGACTATTTTAGTCTCTCTTTTTTTTCATTTTTTACTAATTTAATATACTTATTTATATTTTAAATAATTATAAAATTAATTATGATATCATCACGGTTCGACCTCGGTTCAACCTTAAAAACCTTGAACCTCTCTATTTTACGGTTCATTGAACGGTCTATGTTTTAAAACCATGATATTGTTGTGTTACTCCAAAAAAATCCAAAATTATATACAGGCATATATATATATATATATATATATATATAGAGGCTTCATTTATTGTAAATTCATGAAATCGTTTGCATTCCATTAGTCAATTTCATGCATACACAACAATAATAATGTCAATGAAAACACTCAAGCTATCACTTCTAAACCGTAATACCAATTGGCAAGCTATGCTTTTCTTAGCTTCAACACCAACTACAACGGGTCTGTTACGTGGATACCCCACTACAAAACGCGGGGGCCTTGGGCCGCGTTTTTTAGCCGTAGCCATAAAAAACGCGGCCCAAGGTTGAGCCTAAAGCCCCGTTTTAAAAAACGCGGCTTCAAAGAACCTTAAAGCCCCGTTTTGAACACAGGGCCATAGACAGGTTCTGAGGCCGTGTTTTTTGAGATAAAAACGCGGCCTAAGGTTTGGCCTAAAGCCCCGTTTTAAAAAACGCGGCTTCAAAGATCCTTAAAGCCCCGTTTTAAACGCGGGGCTATAGACAGGTTCTGAGGCCGCGTTTTCTTGAGATAAAAACGCGGCCTAAGGACTTCAGTATTTTATTTATTAAGGGCCCTAATCACTATCCCTCTTATCTTTATTATTAGGATCCATTGTGTCCTGTGTATCAGTATAAAAATTATTATATAGTTACTAAAAAAATTTAGTTTTTCATATAAAACATAATTAGAACTTAGTTTTTTCTACTTGAACCCTCCCCCCGAAAATAAAATTATGAGTTCCCTAAAATAAAGTGTATAGATCTTAAATTTAATGAAAAAATATATACAATTTTCCTGTTGTTGATTGGTTGGATCACAATTTAATCTACAATTTACTAATGTTTCATTTGAGTTTTGACTCCTTTGTAATAAAATGATATGGTTAGGGTTTCATTCAAATTGATAGATTTAGCTTCTTTTTTTTTTCTTTTTTTTTTTTTTTATAAAGAATGAATAGATTTAGCATTTAATGGACAAGTTATTTTCATTTTTGTGATATGCTCTTTTCAAAAATTAGTTTCATGAAATTTTCTATTTCCAACATTTTCACCACTAAGGTTTGAACAAAACTGAAATCCTAAACGTTATTTTGGATAGAATTCTAATGGTTTTATTTTAAGCTAAATCTTAGAGGGTCAAATGTAACTATTGAAAATTTTGTAGACTAAATTATAATGGGTCAAACCATTAGGGATGATTATAATTTACCCTAAATTTCAATAATCATGAGTTTAAAAGTTTCATGAAAATAAAAACTTTCTCATAAAATGAGAATAAAATATGCAAGTTTATCATAGAGAAAATATAAATGTTGGGGTTTAAGTAATAGTCTAGTGGTAATAACATCATTTCTTGTGTTTTATGTCTATGATTTAAATTTACTTATTAATATTTTTTAAACTCTAATTAGCATGCATTTAAAAAAAAATAAAAGTTAATTATTTAAAATATTCAATATATATTATGTAACATATTTTATTAAATTTTATACAATCGATGGGAAGTTTTCTAATTAAAACTAATGACCACTCAATCAAGATCCTCCCCTATTATGTACATCTTTATATATATATATATATATATAAAGGGGGAAGGGGACACGCTGCTGAAGAGTGTGAGTGGAAGCACAGTAATATTGTAAATGGAAATAGGTTGGAAGTAAGTAACTTGAATGTAAGAACAATAATAAGGCGGTAGAACCAGCCAAGCAGTATAGATCAAAATAATAGTTCAAAATAAATGAAAGCAATTTAGAACCATCCGGTATGGCGGTAATCCGTCCAAGGTGGTGGTAGCAACAAGTAAAGTAATGAACATAGAACTGAAAATACTTCTTATTGAAAGTAGGATAAACACTTACAGTAGTAGTAGTGAATTACAAAGCTTGAACTAGTCCTAGTTACAAGGTTTGTAGGATTACAAGGCAAGGATGAACAAGGTAGTAGTAGAACAATAGTAGTAGTGGAAGCAAGTGGGTTCTCTCTCTAAGAAGGCTAGTTCTAAGGGAAGAGAAATCAGAACTAAAACTATGCTTCCAACTATGCTTTTTAAACATAAGGGACAACCCCCCTTAAATAGGCAAAATTCGGAGTGAACAGTGTCATGAACAGTAACGGATGAACAGTACCAGTGAATAGTGACAGATGAATAGTGACAGGTGAATAGTAAAATTGGAATATCTCCTCTTTTTTGACCCAATCTTGTGAGGAATATTGTAGGATTTTGGGAATCCTCCGTAGTGCCCTAGAAGTGTAGGAACAAGGCTTCATCATTGGTGTCCTTTAGAGACAAAAGAAGCCAATTAAGAAAAAGGCCAACAAAAGGAACTAGGCATGCATTTTGTTGTCTTCTCGTGAACATTTTTTGGAAGCATCATAATAGTGGAAAACCAGCTTCTAACAGTAGTAAATATTGGAGCATTGGCCATTGTGCAGGCTAGACAAATAAGAGAATCAAAATCTTCCGCAAAATCCGGAGTATTAAGAACCAGTACCGGATTTTCCGCAACATATTTGTGAATAGCAATATTTTAACTTGGCTGTTTGTGCAAGCCAGACAAATAAAGTAACACCAGTCTTGAGATAGTAATGACCTCATCAATCAGTAGAGGCAGCATCAGAGGGATATCCATCAAAAGGATCAAAAGGACCTTGTGGAGAATCACATACATGCTCATGGTAAATAGCATACTTATTACAGAATCCACAATATAAAATTGGCTCAAAATTTGGGGTTTTTCCTGGGATAAGGAGACTGTTTAGATTAGGATGATCTTTTGTTTGTAGGTGAACAAAGGCATCAGCGTAGGGTTTGGGACCAAAAACAGCAATTCTACCTGTGCTTCCTATGAAATGATAATTTTTCCATAGGTCGTGAGCAACTTCACGAATTTGATTATTAAAATAATACCTCCACCATTTTGCAAGACCAGAAGGATCTTTAAAGGACAATTGGGAATTGCCTTCGAACCAAGGCCCTTGGTGAGTATGACCATTGATGAGAATAAGATGCTTTGAGGGGTTAACATTCATCCAGTTATTTTTTTTCCCATTTTGGTAGAGTGCTCCAGCATCTAATGGTAACAAAAGGTCTAGTGGAAGAGTTTTCAAACCCTTTAATAGCATCCTGAATGATCTGTGGAAGTTGGCTGGCTTGTTTATGACTTGTCAACTTTACAAACCTAACAAAGCCATATTCAAACATTTGGGAAAGCCAGCTAGAATTAGGATCATCATCATCATCACCATCATCTGAATCTTCATCAGTGAAATATGAACCATCACCAAAATTAATAAGGAGACCGGGAAATGGATGTTTCTTTTCATACACTCTGAGACTGCTCCCAAAGTGATCTTCCCATTCAAGTTGAATAAAAACATCATCACCTTCGTCTATTTCATTAGGGTCAGGAATAGTAGCAGTAACAAGTTTTCTGAAATACTTGGACCATAGGTCAAAAGACCTAGACATAACCTTGCTATCCAGAATACGAGATTGTAAATCTGAAGGCAAGTTGGCAACAGCACTTCTTAACATGGATTGGGTCTTAAGACTCAATCTAGCATAATCAGTGCCCATTATAGTCTTTTTATCCATCGAATGGATTTCCTCTTTGCCAAAGAGTTGACTAATGTAGGCTTTGAGACGGCTCACAAGAGCCTCATTTCTTGAAATAGGGTTGTTTTCTGGAACAAAGTCAATATTTGACGCAAGGTCATTATTTGGAATAAGGTTACCATAATGGCTCATGTAAATCTCATTTTGAGCAGTAAGGTTAACAAGGTGGATTTCAAGGGCTCTAAGGGTTTTATGAAAAACATTACTGTGGTTTTTGGTAAAAGCAAACTGAAGGTTATCAAGAATGAATTTAATAGAATCTGGTAATTCTGAATAGGTTCCATTGTGGAATTGTAGATTTCTTGACAAAACTTCCTGTAAAGCAATTAATATATCACCATTAGAGTATGTCACCTCTGCTGGGACATCTCTTTGAAGGGATATTGATCCACTGGATTTTACACCAGAAGATACGCCTTCATGCAATTTAAAAGGTCGTCCCGCTGGGAAGCCTTTGTTTTGAAAATAGTCCTGTGCAGGAGCTTTTCCCTTGTTTTTCCTTTCCATAATGATCCACTTACTAGTGGTATAGATATGAATATTATTATTATCCCACTTATTAGCGGTATTTATCCACGCATCATTGTCCAGTTCCTGCAAAGGATCATCGATAATGTTAGGATAATGAATAGTATTTAACATTTTGGTATTGTGAAAATTACCTTTAAAATCATCAGAATTTATTAGTTCTTGAACAAGTTCATTCATGGGAGAGTCTTTCTTATAAGACAGATTATCAATATCAATCTCAAACTTTGAAGCAAATTTGAATTTTACTTTCTGTCCGAATGGATCAGTAGTAATTCCATCATGTTCAACAAGAAAGGGATACAAAGCATTAATAAATGGCAGACCAAGAATCACTTTATCAGTCATATTTTTGACAAGAACAGAAGGAATCTTGAAACAAACATTATCATGGCACACCTGAGCATTATTCAATTCATACTTAATTTTCATTTGAGAACCATTAGCAGAAACCAATCTTTCAGTAGATTTCTCAAAATATTTTGAGGGAATTAATCCTTCTTGGATACAGTTCATATCTGCACCAGAATCAATCATAGCAATAACAGTGAAATGATAATCAGGAGAAACAACAATTTTAACTTTTGTAAACCATTTTGGAGGAAATAATTTATTAACAAAAGCAAGTTGGGGATTAATAAAAGTATCAGGAGTACCTTTATCAGAAAGAAGAGCTTGTTGACTGGAATCATTTCCATCACTGTGCTCATTTTGTTCGTTACTGGATTTATTAACTTTATCAAGTTTTAGCATTGTCAATTCTTGTTTGAGATTATGGTTATCACTTTTCATGCTTTTAAATTCATGTTTTAATTCATTTATCTCTTGTTTAACAATATGAATTTCATTTTGGAGATCATTAACAGTTAGTTCTTTAGATTTCTTTTTATTAAATCTTTCCAAAGTTTCTTCAAAACTTATGGTTGATTTTGGTTTTTTACCAATTTCATCTCTTATCAAGTTTTTCTTAAACCTATCCAAATATTCTTTCTGGAGTTCAGGGTTTTCAATTTGATTGATTAGCTGAATTATCAATTTTTCATCTTCTTCACTTTTGGTGAGAGCATTAATAACATTGCAACAGGAGTCTCTACAACCAATTTTAATATTAGGAGAATCAGAAGAATCATCAGCAGATTGATAGCAAGAATCAGATGAAGAAGAAAAATCATCTTCCAAAGAATCAGACGAGTTGTTTGATTCGAGGATTCTGAATAATTCTTCTTGCACATTATCATCAATGTTTAACATGTTGAACTTGTTTTTCAACTTACCAGGTTTTTCTTTACAATCTTTACTAAAGTGTCCAGGTTTACCACAGTTAAAGCATTTACCTTTACCTGATCTTTGTTTAACATATTTTTTAGAAACATTTTTCTTTTTAGCATAGAAATCATTAGGTTTAACAAAGTTATTTCTGTATTTTTTATGGCTTTTATCATGTTTTTTACTTTTTTGCTTAGAAGGAGCAATAGGAGGCAGACCATATTGTTCACAGAAATTTCCCATTTCATATTTAGCTTTTCTTTTATTCTTTAATTGGTGTTTTAACAATTTTTCATCATTGCACATATTAATACCAAGTTTTTTAATAGTACTGAAAATATCACCATAAGTTAAATTATCATAATCAATAGAATCATTTTTACCCATTAGTTCTTGTTTTACCTTATGAGCAAAGATAGGGGGCAGACCGTCAATAAACTTTTCTTTCCAATAAGGCTTATGGCAATCTTTCCGGAGCATCACCCTGGAAGTAAAAACATCTTGATACCATCTGTAATCAGACATAGTTGGACAACTCAGATTATTCAGATAATCAGAAACACGAGACGAAATATTGGATGGAGTACCAACAAAATGTTTGAGGATAGTATAGATCAAGGTATTGACACCATCAGGAATACCACGACCAATACTTTCATCAAAAATAGGCAAACCTTCCTCATTCTTTTTAACAGCATGTTTAATAGACTCTTTGGATTCTTCAGTGATGTACGAATCCCACCATCCACGAAGAGTACCAGAAAACCCAGTAAGAAGCAAGTTAACAATTTCAGGTTGATCAAGATCATGGTTGTTTTGATAAGCAATACCAACCATAGACATGTGACTCATTTTATTAATGATTTCCTGTTCAGACAAACCATCAATATTCCATTCATAGAGCTTATCAGCAGAGACAGAAAACTGTGTTTGAAAAGATCTTTCTTCAAACTGCATATCAGGAGGAGTAGGTTTTGGGTACCAATTTTTTGTAAAAGACATGGGTTTGGAGTTCCCAACAAATCTTTTAATTTCTGGGAAATCATCATCAAAGATTCTTTTAGCAGGAACAGAAGAAACATTATCAGAATCTGTATTTTCTTCAGAAACAATTTCTTTTTTTGAAATAGTTCGATTAATTGGAGTACTTGTAGAAGTACCAGTACCCTCAGTTTTAATCTTTAGATCAGAAAGCATTTTGTCAACAATTTCAAGAGTCTTGGACTGAGAAGTTTTAAACACAACTTTTTCTCTTTGACTGGGTAAATCAATCGAAGGTTTCTCAGTTTTAACAGGAACAGATTTTTCAGAAGCAGAAACAGATTTTTCAACAAATTTTTCTTCAATACGGTCAAGCTGTTGACCAATAATATGCAAAGATTGATTCGTAAAATTGTTTTGTTCAATAAGGCTAACAATAGGAGTTTGATCATCAGCAATTTTGAAAGGAGAGGCCTTCACTTCCTCTTTTGTCACTTCATCTTTCTTGGTAGTTATCAAAATAGAATCAAGAGGAGGATGACTAGACCTAACAATGGTTTTATCAATCTTAACAAAATTTGATTTCTTTATCACAGATAAATGTTGTTTTGAAACCTCATTATGTGGAACATAATGGTTTTCAAGAAAATCAAAAAACAAAATATGTTTTTTTAATTGGTTCATCATTTCCAACCATTTTCTTTTAACACGGTCTTTATCAGACTGAGCAAATTTATCTTGGAAATATTCTCTCTTGGTTCTGTTTGATGCAAGCATAAACTCATTGTACAAAGCATCCCAATCAATTTCAAAATCATCATTTAAAACAGTCAAAACTCTTAATTGATTTTGGTAAACAGGAGGAGTTTCAATAGGAGAATCAAGATCAGATGGAGTAACAGAAACAGTATCTTCCTCATCTTCATTAGCAGTTTTACTAAATGGAGTGGAAGTTTCGGGTTTAGTTGAATAGTAAACAGAGCTAAATTGGGATTTATCACTTGAAATACCTTTTAGCTTTAAATCAGAGGATGTTTCCAAATTCTTTTTCAAAAATTCATTGATCTCGCGATCTCTTTTTGAAATACTTTCAGATCCAGCAAAGGAATGTCTTCCTTCGTTGATCCTCAAAGGTGGATTGTTTTGAAAACTTATTTTAACAGTACCATCAAGATATTGTTGAATATGGGTGAGATCAAGCTCATCAAAAATGGGTTTAGCAGGAGGGGTTTCTTGTTCTAACAACCAATCATTAGGAAGTTTAACATCTTGCCATTGAATCATTTTTGGAACTTGGATTTTAGCATCAGGAGTTGAACATTGAATTAACATGGTTTTACCTGAAGGTTCTCTAGGCATTATAGCACAAGGATTCATTTGAGTACCCATAAGTTTATAATAAATGCGGTAAATCAAAGCAAATGGCTTACTACCCTCTTCCATGTGATAACCAGATGAAGCAATATTCAAAGTCAAAGCTTTAACAATATTAGGATCATCCAAAGCAAGAGTAAGATCAGGGTAACAGTTAAAATAAACAGGACCATCATACAAAGAAGCAGTGATCATACCAAGAATGCTATCTTTAAAGATCTTAAATCTAGCATCTCTTAAACACATGAGAACAGAAGCATTAATACCCTTTCGGGTGAGTGGTTTAATAGCAACTTGAACCATACCAATATGCAAATAATAGAATTTTTTAGCGGCAATGAAGTCATTAATATTCTTTTTAGTAAACAAACAACATTTTTCATGAATTCTTGAAATAGAGAAAATTTGTTCAACAGTTCTAGCTTTGTAAGCAGAATGAAAAGTACTTTCAACAAAACTAGTTTTATAAACAGTTTTAGTATCAACTTTAGGAATAGTCCATTTACGAAAATCAGGGATCACCTCATTATCATCAATAGTGTGATCTTCTTCATTTACAATATCAGGAGGACAACTAGTCCTGGAGCTGATAGAGGAGTTGGATCTCCACAACTTATCCATATTATCCTAGGTTCAACACTCAGTTATCATGTTTTTCTCACAACCGTTGCATTTCGTAACACATACCCTAACCAACCTCATACCTCTCAAGCCCTACACGCCCTCACTTGGCTCAAACGGGCCTTACAGCTAGGTCCTAGGAATTCACTTTACGACTAGGGTGGCGCCAACGACGGTAAGAAGGGAACACAACAACGGAATGTCAAGCGTTCGGGTAGATACTGACAAGAAGACAAAGAACACAACCACACTACCACCGGCCAGAAAAGAGTGGCTCTGATACCATAAAGGGGGAAGGGGACACGCTGCTGAAGAGTGTGAGTGGAAGCACAGTAATATTGTAAATGGAAATAGGTTGGAAGTAAGTAAATACTATAAGTTTTGAAGAAACTTTAGAAAGATTTAATAAAAAGAAATCTAAAGAATTAACTGTTAATGATCTCCATAATGAAATTCATATTGTTAAACAAGAGATAATTGAATTAAAACATGAATTTAAAAGCATGAAAAGTGATAACAATAATCTCAAACAAGAATTGACAATGTTAAAACTTGATAAAAATCTTAATAAATCCAGTAAGGAACAAAATGGGCACAGTGATGGAGATGAATCCAGTCAACAAGCTCTTCTTTCTAAAGGTACTCCTGATACTTTTATTGATCCCCAACTTGCTTTTGTTAATAAATTATGTCCTCCAAAATGGAAGCACAGTAATATTGTAAACGGAAATAGGTTGGAAGTAAGTAACTTGAATGTAAGAACAATAATAAGGCGGTAGAACCAGCCAAGCAGTATATATCAAAATAATTCAAAGTAAATAATAACAATAGTTCAAAATAAATGAAAGCAATTTAAAACCATCCGGTATGGCGGTAATCCGTCCAAGGTGGTGGTAGCAACAAGTAAAGAAATGAACATAGAACTGAAAATACTTCTTATTGAAAGTAGGATAAACACTTACAGTAGTAGTAGTGAATTACAAAGCTTGAACTAGTCCTAGTTACAAGGTTTGTAGGATTACAAGGCTTATAGTAATCAAGGATGAACAAGGTAGTAGTAGAACAATAGTAGTAGTGGAAGCAAGTGGGTTCTCTCTCTAAGAAGGCTAGTTCTAAGGGAAGAGAAATCAGAACTAAAACTATGCTTCTTCCTATGCTTGAGAAGCCTTAAAACATAAGGGACAACCCCCCTTAAATAGGCAAAATTCGGAGTGAACAGTGTCATGAACAGTAACGGATGAACAGTACCAGTGAATAGTGACAGATGAATAGTGACAGGTGAATAGTAAAATTTGGAATCTCTCCTTTTTTGACCCAATCTTGTGAGGATTTAGGGAATCCTCCGTAGTGCCCTATAAGTGCAGGAACAAGGCTTCATCATTGGAGTCCTTTAGAGACAAAAGAAGCCAATAAGAAAAAGACTAACAAAAAGAAGTAATAGGCATGCATTTTGTTGTCTTCACGTGAACATCTTTTGGAAGCATCATAATAGTGGAAAACCAGCTTCTAACAGTAGTAAATATTGGAGCATTGGCCATTGTGCAGGCTAGACAAATAAGAGAATCAAAATCTTCCGCAAAATCCGGAGTATTATGAACCAGTACCGGATTTTCCGCAACATATTTGTGAAGAGCAATATTTTATCTTGGCTATTGTGCAAGCCAGACAAATAAAGTATCACCAGTCTCTTTAACAGTAGCCACCTCAGGAATAAACTCATTAATCAGTGGAAGTAGCATCTGATGGGTAGTCATCGTAAGGTTCCCATGGAGGATCATCATTACATTCATGCTCATGATAGAGAACATATTGGTTACAAAATCCACAGTATAGAAGTGGCTCAAACTCTGGAGTTTTTCCTGGAGTGAGAAAACTTCTTGGATTATAGTGATCTGCTATCCGCAAATGAGGAATGGCATTAGCATAGGGTCTTGGACCAAAAACAGAAATTCTACCTGAATTCCCCATAAAGTGATAATTCTTCCATAAATTTTGAGCAACTTCACGAATTTGATTCGTAAAATAATTACTCCAGCAGTCTGCGAGAGCCCAAGGATTTTTGAAGGATAAATAAGAGTCTCCTTCATACCATTGCCCTTGGAGCGTGTATCCATTAATGAGAATCAGATGTTTTGAGGGCTGGACATTCATCCAGTTATTTCTTTCCCATTGAGGCAAAGTGCTCCAGCATCTGATCGAAACAAAAGGACTTTCAAATTGTTTAATAGCAGTCTGAATGATTTGTGGGAGCTGGCTAGTTTGGTCATGGCTTGTTAGTCTTATGAGTCTAATAAAGCCATACTCAAACATTTGAGAGAGCCAATTAGGACCCCTCTTATCATCATCTGAACCATCATCATAATTGACCAGAAGGCCGGGAAATGGGTGTTTCTTTTCATACACTCTGAAACTACTCCCAAAGTGTTCTTTCCAATCAGCTTGTTGAAGAATATCACCAACATCATCTGAATTAGCAGGATCAGGAATAACAGTTGTAACAAGTATCTTGAAATGCCCGGACCATAAGTCAGAAGACTTAAACATAGCCTTGCTTTCCAGAATACGAGATTGTATGTCTGTTGGCAAGTTGGCAATAACACTTTTCAACAAAGATTGGGTCTTAAGACTCAATCTTGCGTAATCAGTGCCCATAATAGTCTTTTTATCCATTGAATGGATGTCCTCTTTGCCAAAGAGTTGACCAGTATTGGGTCCATCTTTGATATTTGGGTGGTTAACAGGATGGCTTTGAAAAGCCTCATTTTTTGAAACAAAGTCATTTCCTAAAGCAAGATTATTTTCTGAAATAGGGTTAGCTGGGTGGCTCACATAAGCTTCATTTTGAGCAATAAGGTTAACAAGATGGATTTCAAGGTTTCTGAGAGTGTTTTGGAAAAGATCATGGTGGTTTCCAATAAAAGCAAATTGAAGGTTATCAAGGATGAGTTTAATAGAATTTGGTAATTCTAAGCAGGTTCCATTGTGAAATTGCAAATTTTTTGACAAAACTTCTTGTAAAGCAATTAACATATCACCATTGGAATATGTCACCGTTGCCGGGACATCTCCTTGAAGGGATGTTGATCCACTAGGTTTTACCCTAGAAGATGCGCCTTCATGCATTGCACATTGAGAAAAGTCCTGTGTAGGAGCCTTTCCCTTGTTCTTCTTTTCCATAATGATCCACTTACTAGTGGTATAAATATGAATATTATTATTATTATCCCACTTATTAATGGTATTTATCCACGCATCATTATCCGATTCCTGCAAAGAATCATCGATAATGTTAGGATAATGAATAGTATTTAACATTTTGGTATTGTGAAAATTACCTTTAAAATCATCAGAGAAATATTGGTAAGAATTCATCATTAGTTCTTTAACAAGTTCATTCATGGGAGAGTCTTTTTTGTAAGTCAGACTATCAATATCAATTTCAAACTTTGAAGCAGATTTGAATTTTACTTTCTGTCCAAACGGATCAGTAGTAATTCCATCATGTTCAACAAGAAAGAGATACAAAGCGTTAATAAATGGCAGACCAAGAATCACTTTATCAGTCATGTTTTTGACAAGAACAGAAGGAATCTTGAAACAAACATTATCATGGCACACCTGAGCATTATTCAATTCATACTTAATTTTCATTTGAGAACCATTAGCAGAAACCAATCTTTCAGTAGATTTCTCAAAATATTTTGAGGGAATTAATCCTTCTTGGATACAGTTCATATCTGCACCGGAATCAATCATAGCAATAACATTGAAATGATAATCAGAAGAAACAACAATTTTAACTTTTGTAAACCATTTTGGAGGAAGTAATTTATTAACAAAAGCAAGTTGGGGATCAGTGAAAGTATCAGGAGTACCTTTATCAGAAAGAAGAGCTTGTTGACTGGATTCATCTCCATCACTGTGCTCATTTTGTTCGTTACTGGATTTATTAAGATCGTTATCAAGTTTTAACATTGTCAATTCTTGGTTGAGATTATTGTTATCACTTTTCATGCTTTTAAATTCATGTTTTAATTCATTCATCTCTTGTTTAACAATATGAATTTCATTATGGAGATCAGTAACAGTTAATTCTTTAGATTTCTTTTTATTAAATCTTTCCAAAGTTTCTTCAAAACTTATAGTAGATTTTGGTTTCTTACCAGTTTCATTTCTTATCAAATTTTTCTTAAATTTATCCAAATATTCTTTCTGGAGTTCAGGGTTTTGAATTTGATGAATTAGTTGAATTAACAGTTTTTCATCTTCTTCAGTCTTGGTGAGAGTATTAACAACATTGCAACAAGAATCTCTACAACCAATTTTGATATTAGGAGAATCAGAAGAATCATCAGCAGATTGATAACAAGAATCAGATGAAGAAGAAAAATCATCTTCCAAAGAATCAGACGTGTTGTTTGATTCGAGGATTTTGAATAACTCTTCTTGCACATTATCATCAATGTTTAACATGTTGAACTTGTTTTTCAATTTACCAGGTTTTTCTTTACAATCTTTGCTAAAGTGTCCAGGTTTACCACAGTTAAAGCATTTACCTTTACCCGATCTCTGTTTAACATATTTTTTAGAAACATTTTTCTTTTTAGCATAGAAATCATTAGGTTTAACAAAGTCATTTCTGTATTTTTTATGGCTTTTATCATGTTTTTTACCTTTTTGCTTAGAAGGAGCAATAGGAGGTAAACCATATTGTTCACAGAAATTTCCCATTTCATATTTAGCTTTTCTTTTATTCTTTAATTGGTGTTTTAACAATTTTTCATCATTGCACATATTAATACCAAGTTTTTTAATAGTACTGAAAATATCACCATAAGTTAAATTATCATAATCAATAGAATCATTTTTACCCATTAATTCTTGTTTTACCTTATGAGCAAAGATTGGAGGCAGACCGTCAATAAACTTTTCTTTCCAATAAGGTTTATGGCAATCTTTCCGGAGCATCACCCTGGAAGTAAAAACATCTTGGTACCATCTGTAATCAGACATAGTTGGGCAACTCAAATTATTCAAATAATCAGAAACACGGGATGAAATATTGGATGGAGTACCAACAAAATGTTTGAGAATGGTATAGATCAAGGTATTAACACCATCAGGAATACCACGACCAATACTTTCATCAAAAATAGGCAAACCTTCATCATTCTTTTTAACAGCATGTTTAATAGACTCTTTGGATTCTTCAGTGATGTATGAATCCCACCATCCACGCAAAGTACCAGAAAAACCAGTAAGAAGCAAGTTAACAATTTCAGGTTGATCAAGATCATGGTTGTTTTGGTAAGCAATACCAACCATAGACATGTGACTCATTTTATTAATGATTTCCTGTTCTGACAAACCATCAATATTCCATTCATAGAGCTTATCAGCAGAGACAGAAAACTGTGTTTGAAAAGATCTCTCTTCAAACTGCATATCAGGAGGAGTAGGTTTTGGATACCAATTTTTTGTAAAAGACATGGGTTTGGAGTTCCCAACAAATCTTTTAACTTCAGGGAAATCATCATCAAAGATTCTTTTTGCAGGAACAGAAGAAACAGAAGAAACAGTATCAGAATCTGTATTTTCTTCGGAAACAATTTCCTTTTTGGAAATAGTTCGATTAATTGGAGTACTTGTAGAAGTACCAGTACCCTCAGTTTTAATCTTTAGATCAGAAAGCATTTTGTCAACAATTTCAAGAGTCTTGGACTGAGAAGTTTTAAACACAACTTTTTCTCTTTGACTGGGTAAATCAATCAAAGGTTTCTCAGTTTTAACAGGAACAGATTTTTCAAAAACAGAAACAGATTTTTCAACAAATTTTTCTTCAATACGGTCAAGCTGTTGACCAATAATATGCAAAGATTGATTAGTGAAATTGTTTTGTTCAATAAGGCTAACAATAGGAGTTTGATCATCAGCAATTTTGAAAGGAGAGGCCTTCACTTCCTCTTTTGTCACTTCATCTTTCTTGGTAGTTATCAAAATAGAATCAAGAGGAGGATGACTAGATCTAATAATAGTTTTATCAATCTTAACAAAATTTGATTTCTTTATCACATTCAAATGTTGTTTTGAAACCTCATTATTTGGAACATAATGGTTTTCAAGAAAATCAAAAAACAAAATATGTTTTTTCAATTGATTCATCATTTCCAACCATTTTCTTTTAACACGGTCTTTATCAGACTGAGCAAATTTATCTTGGAAATATTCTCTCTTGGTTTTGTTTGATGCAAGCATAAACTCATTGTACAAAGCATCCCAATCAATTTCAAAATCATCATTTAAAACAGTCAAAACTCTTAATCGATTTTGGTAAACAGGAGGAGTTTCAATAGGAGAATCAAGATCAGATGGGGTAACAGAAACAGTATCTTCCTCATCTTCATTAGCAGTTTTACTAAATGGGGTGGAAGTTTCGGGTTTAGTTGAATAGTAAACAGAGCTAAATTGGGATTTATCACTTGAAATACCTTTTAGCTTTAAATCAGAGGCTGTTTCCAAATTCTTTTTCAAAAATTCATTGATCTCGCGATCTCTTTTTGAAATACTTTCAGATCCAGCAAAGGAATGTCTTCCTTCGTTGATCCTCAAAGGTGGATTGTTTTGAAAACTTATTTTAACAGTACCATCAAGATATTGTTGAATATGGGTGAGATCAAGCTCATCAAAAATGGGTTTAGCAGGAGGGGTTTCTTGTTCTAACAACCAATCATTAGGAAGTTTAACATCTTGCCATTGAATCATTTTTGGAACTTGGATTTTAGCATCAGGAGTTGAACATTGAATTAACATGGTTTTACCTGAAGGCTCTCTAGGCATTATAGCACAAGGATTCATTTGAGTACCCATAAGTTTATAATAAATGCGATAGATCAAAGCAAAAGGCTTACTACCTTCTTCCATGTGATAGCCAGATGAAGCAATATTCAAAGTTAAAGCTTTAACAATATTAGGATCATCCAAAGCAAGAGTAAGATCAGGATAACAGTTAAAATAAACAGGACCATCATACAAAGAAGCAGTGATCATACCAAGAATGCTATCTTTAAAGATCTTAAATCTAGCATCTCTTAAACACATGAGAACAGAAGCATTAATACCCTTTCGGGTGAGTGGTTTAATAGCAACTTGAACCATACCAATATGCAAATAATAGAATTTTTTAGCAGCAATGAAGTCATTAATATTCTTTTTAGTAAACAAACAACATTTTTCATGAATTCTCGAAATAGAGAAGATTTGTTCAACAGTTCTAGCTTTATAAGCAGAATGAAAAGTACTTTCAACAAAACTAGTTTTATAAACAGTTTTAGTATCAACTTTAGGAATAGTCCATTTACGAAAATCAGGGATCACCTCATTGTCATCAATAGTGTGATCTTCTTCATTTACAATATCAGGAGGACAACTAGTCCTGGAGCTGATAGAGGAGTTGGATCTCCACAACTTATCCATACTATCCTAGGTTCAACACTCAGTTATCATGTTTTTCTCACAACCGTTGCATTTCGTAACACATACCCTAACCAACCTCATACCTCTCATGCCCTACACGCCCTCTCTTGGCTCAAACGGGCCTTACAGCTAGGTCCTAGGAATTCACTTTACGACTAGGGTGGCGCCAACGACGGTAAGAAGGGAACACAACAACGGAATATCAAGCGTTCGGGTAGACACGGACAAGAAGACAAAGAACACAACCACACTACCACCGGCCAGAAAAGAGTGGCTCTGATACCATAAAGGGGGAAGGGGACACGCTGCTGAAGAGTGTGAGTGGAAGCACAGTAATATTGTAAATGGAAATAGGTTGGAAGTAAGTAACTTGAATGTAAGAACAATAATAAGGCGGTAGAACCAGCCAAGCAGTATAGATCAAAATAATAGTTCAAAATAAATGAAAGCAATTTAGAACCATCCGGTATGGCGGTAATCCGTCCAAGGTGGTGGTAGCAACAAGTAAAGTAATGAACATAGAACTGAAAATACTTCTTATTGAAAGTAGGATAAACACTTACAGTAGTAGTAGTGAATTACAAAGCTTGAACTAGTCCTAGTTACAAGGTTTGTAGGATTACAAGGCAAGGATGAACAAGGTAGTAGTAGAACAATAGTAGTAGTGGAAGCAAGTGGGTTCTCTCTCTAAGAAGGCTAGTTCTAAGGGAAGAGAAATCAGAACTAAAACTATGCTTCCAACTATGCTTTTTAAACATAAGGGACAACCCCCCTTAAATAGGCAAAATTCGGAGTGAACAGTGTCATGAACAGTAACGGATGAACAGTACCAGTGAATAGTGACAGATGAATAGTGACAGGTGAATAGTAAAATTGGAATATCTCCTCTTTTTTGACCCAATCTTGTGAGGAATATTGTAGGATTTTGGGAATCCTCCGTAGTGCCCTAGAAGTGTAGGAACAAGGCTTCATCATTGGTGTCCTTTAGAGACAAAAGAAGCCAATTAAGAAAAAGGCCAACAAAAGGAACTAGGCATGCATTTTGTTGTCTTCTCGTGAACATTTTTTGGAAGCATCATAATAGTGGAAAACCAGCTTCTAACAGTAGTAAATATTGGAGCATTGGCCATTGTGCAGGCTAGACAAATAAGAGAATCAAAATCTTCCGCAAAATCCGGAGTATTAAGAACCAGTACCGGATTTTCCGCAACATATTTGTGAATAGCAATATTTTAACTTGGCTGTTTGTGCAAGCCAGACAAATAAAGTAACACCAGTCTTGAGATAGTAATGACCTCATCAATCAGTAGAGGGAGCATCAGAGGGATATCCATCAAAAGGATCAAAAGGACCTTGTGGAGAATCACATACATGCTCATGGTAAATAGCATACTTATTACAGAATCCACAATATAAAATTGGCTCAAAATTTGGGGTTTTTCCTGGGATAAGGAGACTGTTTAGATTAGGATGATCTTTTGTTTGTAGGTGAACAAAGGCATCAGCGTAGGGTTTGGGACCAAAAACAGCAATTCTACCTGTGCTTCCTATGAAATGATAATTTTTCCATAGATCGTGAGCAACTTCGCGAATTTGATTATTAAAATAATTCCTCCACCATTTTGCAAGACCAGAAGGATCTTTAAAGGACAATTGAGAATTGCCTTCGAACCAAGGCCCTTGGTGAGTATGACCATTGATGAGAATAAGATGCTTTGAGGGGTTAACATTCATCCAGTTATTTTTTTCCCATTTTGGTAGAGTGCTCCAGCATCTAATGGTAACAAAAGGTCTAGTGGAAGAGTTTTCAAACCCTTTAATAGCATCCTGAATGATCTGTGGAAGTTGGCTGGCTTGTTTATGACTTGTCAACTTTACAAACCTAACAAAGCCATATTCAAACATTTGGGAAAGCCAGCTAGAATTAGGATCATCATCATCACCATCATCTGAATCTTCATCAGTGAAATATGAACCATCACCAAAATTAATAAGGAGACCGGGAAATGGATGTTTCTTTTCATACACTCTGAGACTGCTCCCAAAGTGATCTTCCCATTCAAGTTGAATAAAGACATTATCACCTTCGTCTATTTCATTAGGGTCAGGAATAGTAGCAGTAACAAGTTTTCTGAAATACTTGGACCATAGGTCAAAAGACCTAGACATAACCTTGCTATCCAGAATACGAGATTGTAAATCTGAAGGCAAGTTGGCAACAGCACTTCTTAACATGGATTGGGTCTTAAGACTCAATCTAGCATAATCAGTGCCCATTATAGTCTTTTTATCCATCGAATGGATTTCCTCTTTGCCAAAGAGTTGACTAATGTAGGCTTTGAGACGGCTCACAAGAGCCTCATTTTTTGAAACAGGGTTGTTTTCTGGAACAAAGTCAATATTTGAAGCAAGGTCATTATTTGGAATAAGGTTACCATAATGGCTCATGTAAATCTCATTTTGAGCAGTAAGGTTAACAAGGTGGATTTCAAGGGCTCTAAGGGTTTTATGAAAAACATTACTGTGGTTTTTGGTAAAAGCAAACTGAAGGTTATCAAGAATGAATTTAATAGAATCTGGTAATTCTGAATAGGTTCCATTGTGGAATTGTAGATTTCTTGACAAAACTTCCTGTAAAGCAATTAATATATCACCATTAGAGTATGTCACCTCTGCTGGGACATCTCCTTGAAGGGATGTTGATCCACTGGGTTTTACACCAGAAGATGCGCCTTCATGCAATTTAAAAGGTCGTCCCGCTGGGAAGCCTTTGTTTTGGAATAGTCCTGTATAGGAGCTTTTCCCTTGTTTTTCCTTTCCATAATGATCCACTTACTAGTGGTATAAATATGAATATTATTATTATCCCACTTATTAGTGGTATTTATCCACGCATCATCGTCCATTTCTGCAAAGAAGCATTAATATCATTAGGATAATGGATAGTTTTTAGCATTTTGGTGTTATGAGAATTACCTCTAAAATCATCAGAATTCATTTATTAGTTCTTGAACAAGTTCATTCATGGGAGAGTCTTTCTTATAAGACAGATTATCAATATCAATTTCAAACTTTGAAGCAAATTTGAATTTTACTTTCTGTCCAAATGGATCAGTAGTAATTCCATCATGTTCAACAAGAAAGGGATACAAAGCGTTAATAAATGGCAGACCAAGAATCACTTTATCAGTCATGTTTTTGACAAGAACAGAAGGAATCTTGAAACAAACATTATCATGGCACACCTGAGCATCATTCAATTCATACTTAATTTTCATTTGAGAACCATTAGCAGAAACCAATCTTTCAGTAGATTTCTCAAAATATTTTGAGGGAATTAATCCTTCTTGGATACAGTTCATATCTGCACCAGAATCAATCATGGCAATAACAGTGAAATGATAATCAGGAGAAACAACAATTTTAACTTTTGTAAACCATTTTGGAGGACATAATTTATTAACAAAAGCAAGTTGGGGATCAGTAAAAGTATCAGGAGTACCTTTATCAGAAAGAAGAGCTTGTTGACTGGATTCATCTCCATCACTGTGCTCATTTTGTTCCTTACTGGATTTATTAAGATTTTTATCAAGTTTTAACATTGTCAATTCTTGTTTGAGATTATTGTTATCACTTTTCATGCTTTTAAATTCATGTTTTAATTCAATTATCTCTTGTTTAACAATATGAATTTCATTATGGAGATCATTAACAGTTAATTCTTTAGATTTCTTTTTATTAAATCTTTCCAAAGTTTCTTCAAAACTTATAGTAGATTTTGGTTTCTTACCAGTTTCATTTCTTATCAAATTTTTCTTAAACCTATCTAAATATTCTTTCTGGAGTTCAGGGTTTTGAATTTGGTTTATTAGTTGAATTATTAATTTTTCATCTTCTTCACTTTTGGTGAGAGCATTAATAACATTGCAACAAGAATCTCTACAACCAATTTTAATATTAGGAGAATCAGAAGAATCATCAGCAGAGTGATAGCAAGAATCAGATGAAGAAGAGAAATCATCTTCCAAAGAATCAGACGAGTTGTTTGATTCAAGGATTCTGAATAATCTTCTTGCGCATTATCATCAATGTTTAACATGTTGAACTTGTTTTTCAGTTTACCAGGTTTTTCTTTACAGTCTTTACTAAAGTGTCCAGGTTTACCACAGTTAAAACATTTACCTTTATTTGTCTCTGTTTAACATGTTTTTTAGAAACCTTTTTCTTTTTAGCATAGAAATCATTGGGTTTAACAAAGTTATTTTGTATTTTTTATAGCTTTTATCATGTTTTTTACTTTTTTGCTTAGAAGGAGCAATAGGAGGCAAACCATATTGTTCACAGAAATTTCCCATTTCATATTTAGCTTTTCTTTTATTCTTTAATTGGTGTTTTAACAATTTTTCATCATTGCACATATTAATACCAAGTTTTTTAATAGTACTGAAAATATCACCATAAGTTAAATTATCATAATCAATAGAATCATTTTTACCCATTAGTTCTTGTTTTACCTTATGAGCAAAGATAGGAGGCAGACCGTCAATAAACTTTTCTTTCCAATAAGGCTTATGGCAATCTTTCCGGAGCATCACCCTGGAAGTAAAAACATCTTGATACCATCTGTAATCAGACATAGTTGGACAACTCAGATTATTCAGATAATCAGAAACACGGGACGAAATATTGGATGGAGTACCAACAAAATGTTTGAGAATAGTATAGATCAAGGTATTGACACCATCAGGAATACCACGACCAATACTTTCATCAAAAATAGGCAAACCTTCCTCATTCTTTTTAACAGCATGTTTAATAGACTCTTTGGATTCTTCAGTGATGTATGAATCCCACCATCCACGAAGAGTACCAGAAAAACCAGTAAGAAGCAAGTTAACAATTTCAGGTTGATCAAGATCATGGTTGTTTTGATAAGCAATACCAACCATAGACATGTGACTCATTTTATTAATGATTTCCTGTTCAGACAAACCATCAATATTCCATTCATAGAGCTTATCAGCAGAGACAGAAAACTGTGTTTGAAAAGATCTCTCTTCAAACTGCATATCAGGAGGAGTAGGTTTTGGATACCAATTTTTTGTAAAAGACATGGGTTTGGAGTTTCCAACAAATCTTTTAATTTCTGGGAAATCATCATCAAAGATTCTTTTTGCAGGAGCAGAAGAAACAGAAGAAACAGTATCAGAATCTGTATTTTCTTCAAAAACAATTTCTTTTTTGGAAATAGTTCGATTAATTGGAGTACTTGTAGAAGTAGAAGTGCTAGTACCCTCAGTTTTAATCTTTAAATTAGAAAGCATTTTGTCAACAATTTCAAGAGTCTTGGACTGAGAAGTTTTAAACATAACTTTTTCTCTTTGACTGGGTAAATCAATCAAAGGTTTCTCAGTTTTAACAGGAACAGATTTTTCAGAAACAGGAACAGATTTTTCACCAAATTTTTCTTCAATACGGTCAAGTTGTTGACCAATAATATGCAAAGATTGATTAGTGAAATTGTTTTGTTCAATAAGGCTAACAATAGGAGTTTGATCATCAGCAATTTTGAAAGGAGAGGCCTTCACTTCCTCTTTTGTCACTTCATCTTTCTTGGTAGTTATTAAAATGGAATCAAGAGGAGGATGACTAGATCTAATAATAGTTTTATCAATCTTAACAAAATTTGATTTCTTTATCACATTTAGATGTTGTTTTGAAACCTCATTATTTGGAACATAGTGGTTTTCAAGAAAATCAAAAAACAAAATATGTTTTTTCAATTGATTCATCATTTCCAACCATTTTCTCTTAACACGGTCTTTATCAGACTGAGCAAAATTATCTTGGAAATATTTTCTCTTAGTTTTGTTTGATGCAAGCATAAACTCATTGTACAAAGAATCCCAATCAATTTCAAAATCATCATTTAAAAAGGTCAAAACTCTTAATTGATTTTGGTAAACAGGAGGAGTTTCAATAGGAGAATCAAAATCAGATGGAGTAACAGAAACAGTGTCTTCCTCATCTTCATTAGCAGTTTTACCAAATGGAGTGGAAGTTCCAGGTTTAGTTGAGTAGTAAACAGAGCTAAATTGGGATTTATCACTTGAAATACCTTTTAGCTTTAAATCAGAGGATGTTTCCAAATTCTTTTGCAAAAATTCATTGATCTCGCGATCTCTTTTTGAAATACTTTCAGATCCAGCAAAGGAATGTCTTCCTTCGTTGATCCTCAAAGGTGGATTGTTTTGAAAACTTATTTTAACAGTACCATCAAGATATTGTTGAATATGGGTGAGATCAAGCTCATCAAAAATGGGTTTAGTAGGAGGAGTTTCTTGTTCTAACAACCAATCCTTAGGAAGTTTAACATCTTGCCATTGAATCATTTTTGGAACTTGGATTTTAGCATCAGGAGTTGAACATTGGATTAACATGGTTTTACCTGAAGGTTCTCTAGGCATTATAGCATAAGGATTCATTTGAGTACCCATTAATTTATAATAAATGCGATAAATCAGAGCAAAAGGCTTACTACCCTCTTCCATGTGATAACCAGATGAAGCAATATTCAAAGTTAAAGCTTTAACAACATTAGGATCATCCAAAGCAAGAGTAAGATCAGGATAACAGTTAAAATAAACAGGACCATCATACATAGAAGCAGTGATCATACCAAGAATGCTATCTTTAAAAACCTTAAATCTAGCATCTCTTAAACACATGAGAACAGAAGCATTAATACCCTTTCGGGTAAGTGGTTTAATAGCAACTTGAACCATACCAATATGCAAATAACTGAATTTTTTAGCAGCAAGGAAGTCATTAATATTCTTTTTAGTGAACAAACAGCATTTTTCATGAACTTTTGAAATAGAGAAAATTTGTTCAACAGTTCTAGCTTTGTAAGCAGAATGAAAAGTACTTTCAACAAAACTAGTCTTATAAACAGTTTTAGTATCAACTTTAGGAATAGTCCATTTACGAAAATCAGGGATCACCTCATTATCATCAATAGTGTGATCTTCTTCATTTACAATATTAGGAGGACAACTAGTCCTGGAGCTGATAGAGGAGTTGGATCTCCACAACTTATCCATACTAACCTAGGTTCAACACTCAGTTATCATGTTTTTCTCACAACCGTTGCATTTCGTAACACATACCCTAACCAACCTCATACCTCTCATGCCCTACACGCCCTCTCTTGGCTCAAACGGGCCTTACAGCTAGGTCCTAGGAATTCACTTTACGACTAGGGTGGCGCCAACGACGGTAAGAAGGGAACACAACAACGGAATATCAAGCGTTCGGGTAGACACGGACAAGAAGACAAAGAACACAACCACACTACCACCGGCCAGAAAAGAGTGGCTCTGATACCATAAAGGGAATGAGAGGTATGATATAAAGGGAGAAGGTATTCCTGATGATGTCACTATTTCTCAACTTGCTCTTGTTAATAAAATAATTCTTCCAAAATGGTTTACAAAAGTTAAAATTGTTGTTTCTCCTGATTATCATTTCACTGTTATTGCTATGATAGATTCAGGGGCGGATATGAACTGTATCCAAGAAGGACTGATTCCTTCAAAATACTTTGAAAAATCTACTGAAAGATTGGTTTCTGCTAATGGTTCTCAGATGAAAATAAAGTATGAATTGAATAATGCTCATGTATGCCATGCTAATGTTTGTTTCAAGATTCCTTCTGTTCTTGTTAAAAATATGACTGATAAAGTGATTCTTGGTTTGCCTTTTATAAATGCTTTATATCCTTTTCTTGTTGAACATGATGGAATTACTACTGATCCTTTTGGACAAAAAGTAAAGTTCAAATTTGCTTCGAAATTTAACATTGATACTAATACTGCTTCAAACATGATTCATGCTAAAATTAAACATCTTCAATTTCTTCAGCAAGAAGTTAGATACAAGAAAATTGCCGAACAAATTTCTGATAAATTGTTACAATCCAAAATTGATAATTTTCAAAAAATGTTGATTGATGATGTTTGCTCTGATGTTCCTAATGCTTTCTGGCATAGGAAGAAACATATTGTTGATTTGCCATATGTCAAAGATTTTGATGAGAAAAATATTCCCACTAAAGCTCGTCCTATCCAAATGAATGTTGAAACTGTTGAATTTTGCAAAAAAGAAATCCAGGATTTGTTGCAGAAAAAGTTGATTAGGAATAGCAAGTCTCCCTGGTCTTGTTCAGCCTTTTATGTCCAAAAGAATGCTGAGATTGAGAGAGGAACCCCAAGATTAGTCATTAACTACAAACCCTTGAATAAAGTTTTAGAATGGATTCGGTATCCCATTCCCAACAAGAATGACCTTGTCCATAGGCTGAATGAAGCTGTTGTATTCTCCAAGTTTGATATGAAATCTGGGTTTTGGCAAATTCAGATTAATGAGAATGATAGGTACAAGACTGCTTTCACCACTCCTTTTGGACATTATGAGTGGAATGTTATGCCATTTGGTCTTAAAAATGCCCCAAGTGAGTTTCAAAATATCATGAATGATATCTTTAACTCCTTCAGTCATTTCACCATTGTTTATATCGATGATGTTCTTGTTTACTCTAGCTCCATTGACGAACACTGGAAACATTTGAATTCGTTTCTAGACACTATTAAAAGAAACGGTCTTGTTGTTTCAGCCAAGAAGGTTAAACTATTCCAAACCAAAGTTCGTTTTCTTGGCTATGATATCTCTGAAGGACAAATTCGTCCTATAGATAGAGCCATCCAATTTGCTGATAAATTTCCTGATGTTATCATTGACAAAACACAGCTCCAAAGATTTCTTGGGTCATTAAACTATGTTGCGGATTTTTACAAGGATATGAGGAAACAATGCAAACCTTTGTTTGATCGGTTAAAAAGTAATCCTCCTCCTTGGTCTGATGTTCATACTTCTCTTGTTAAACAAATCAAATCTCATGTTAAGACATTGCCTTGTCTTGGTATTCCTACTGTTGGTGCCTTCAAAATTGTTGAAACCGATGCCTCTGACGTTGGTTATGGTGGTATTCTAAAACAAAGAGTTTCTCCTGAGTCACCTGAACAAATTGTTCGTTTTTATTCTGGTATTTGGAATAATGCACAGTTAAATTATAGTACTATTAAAAAGGAAATTTTATCTATAGTACTATGTATTTCAAAATTTCAAAGTGATTTGTTAAACCAAAGGTTTCTGTTACGTATTGATTGCAAAAGTGCTAAATATGTTATTGAAAAAGATGTTGAAAATATTGCTTCAAAACATATTTTTGCCAGATGGCAAGCTATTTTGAGTGTTTTTGATTTTGATATTGAATATATTAAAGGATCTCAAAATGCTATCCCTGATTTCCTTACCCGTGAATTTCTGCAGTGTCCCAATGGCAAGTAGAAGGTCGAATGACAAGACACTTACCACTACTAATCCAATTGTTAAAAAAGAACCTGTTTCCTCCTTGGATATTGTTAACCGTTTTACTCCCCTAGGTACCATTCCCAAACCTAATTATTCTTCTGTTTTAGCTTCACAATATGATCCTTATGCTCTAACCACTGTTCACCAACCTGTTAAAACTATTTACCCTAATGCTTCCAATACTTCCCAGTACATTAGAAAACAATATATCCAAAACCTGTTCTCCGTAGAGCCAAATAGGGCCTCCATCACTAACCCTTTTAGGCTTGCTACCAGTTATTTTCCTCCAAATTTTCACTGGATTCCGGAACACAGCCAAAAGACTGTCCAATATTATTCTGAATTGCTTCGACATGAGAATTCAATTGTTATCAAAGCCATAACTGATAAGGCTAATAATAATAGGATTATTTATCACAGTGCTTATATTAAAAATATTATTTCAGAAGAAATGTGGGGCTCCAACCCTGCCGCCACAAGAAGATTGCCAAATTTCTCCGTTCCCTATTCATATCATGATTATGTTACTGCCTGGTTCAGATTCATGCTCCACCAAAATGAAAATATGTCTCATTCATGGTTTATTAATTTTGATAAAGAATTTGATTCTGAACTCCCTCTCTGGTTCATCCGTTGGTGGACCCAATTTGGTACAATTATTGAACTATTCCCTGTGCCATTGAAGGATTCTTTCCAAAATTTTACATTAAGGTTCAGAACTGATGATCATGGAGCTAAGTTCACTCCCCTGCTTCATTTCACTAAAAAATACAAGGTTCCCTGGATTCTAAAATGGCAGTATGTTAAAGATGGTGATGTTCTCACTCGCTGTTGTTATGTTAAATGGTGGGATAAGTTTGCCCACACCCAATCCATCATTTCCAATGTTGCCAGAGATTTCCCTTCCCCAAGTGTTTCCCCATTACGAATCACTACTCCTATGCAAAAAGCTGTAGTTGACGCACATGCTTCCTCATCCGCTAAAAGTGTTAAGCCACCTGCAAAGACTAAGAAGAAGAGTTCTCCTTTGGATGCAATCCGCAAAGACCCTGATGCTTTATATGCCCTGCTCACTAAAATGGTTAAAGAAGGCGAAGCTGCTGATTCAGATGATGAGCGATCCTCTCAAGCTTCTGTTTCAAAAGACCCTTACTACCCTTACAATCAGGAGTGGTTTGGTCATGATGACGAAGACGCTGAAGACTTAGCAAAAGATTGATTGACAGCTTGATTCCCCTATTTGTCTGGCCTGCATAATGGCCAAAAATGTTGCAATGATTACTTTCTGGTCAAATTCTACTATTGATTTCCACCACTGATGATAATGTTCTGAAAAGATGATTCTCCATGTTTCCCGTGACTTTCTGTCACACCAAGATCGCTTTCAGCAAAATCATTACTGTTAACTTTTACTTTTCACTGTTAACTTTCACTATTCACAAGTACTGTTTACTCAAAAATATTGCCTATTAAAGGGGGGATGTCCCTGGGGGTTTTTCAAGTCAAGTTCTACTTCTGATTTCTCTTCCCTTAGAACTAGCCTTCTTAGAGAGAGAACCCACTTGCTTCCACTACTACTATTGTTCTACTACTACCTTGTTCACCTTTGTTCACTACAAGCCTTGTAATCCTACAAACCTTGTAACTAGGACTAGTTCAAGCTTTGTAACTGTTAATCTGTAACTGTTGAGGTCTTGTATTCACTACTACTACTGTAAGTGTTTATCCTACTTTCAATAAGAAGTATTTTCAGTTCTATGTTCATTACTTTACTTATTGCTACCACCACCTTGGACGGATTACCGCCATACCGGATGGTTCTAAATTGCTTTCATTTATTTTGAACTATTGTTCTTATTTACTTTGAATTATTTTGATATATACTGCTTGGCTGGTTCTACCGCCTTATTATTGTTCTTACATTCAAGTTATTTACTTTCAACTTACGTACATTATTTCCATTTACAATATTACTGTGCTTCCACTCACACTCTTCAGCAGCGTGTCACCTTCTCCCTTTATGGTATCAGAGCCACTCTTTTCTGGCCGGTGGTAGTGTGGTTGTGTTCTTTGTCTCCTTGTCCGTGTCTACCCGAACGCTTGATATTCCGTTGTTGTGTTCCCTTCTTACCGTCGTTGGCGCCACCCTAGTCGTAAAGTGAATTCCTAGGACCTAGCTGTAAGGCCCGTTTGAGCCAAGAGAGGGCGTGTAGGGCATGAGAGGTATGAGGTTGGTTAGGGTATGTGTTACGAAATGCAACGGTTGTGAGAAAAACATGATAACTGAGTGTTGAACCTAGGTTAGTATGGATAAGTTGTGGAGATCCAACTCCTCTATCAGCTCCAGGACTAGTTGTCCTCCTGATATTGTAAATGAAGAAGATCACACTATTGATGATAATGAGGTGATCCCTGATTTTCGTAAATGGACTATTCCTAAAGTTGATACTAAAACTATTTATAAAACTAGTTTTGTTGAAAGTACTTTTCATTCTGCTTATAAAGCTAGAACTGTTGAACAAATTTTCTCTATTTCGAGAATTCATGAAAAATGCTGTTTATTCACTAAAAAGAATATTAATGACTTCCTTGCTGCTAAAAAATTCAGTTATTTGCATATTGGTATGGTTCAAGTTGCTATTAAACCACTTACCCGAAAGGGTATTAATGCTTCTGTTCTCATGTGTTTAAGAGATGCTAGATTTAAGATTTTTAAAGATAGCATTCTTGGTATGATCACTGCTTCTTTGTATGATGGTCCTGTTTATTTCAACTGTTATCCTGATCTTACTCTTGCTTTGGATGATCCTAATATTGTTAAAGCTTTAACTTTGAATATTGCTTCATCTGGTTATCACATGGAAGAGGGTAGTAAGCCTTTTGCTCTGATTTATCGCATTTATTATAAATTAATGGGTACTCAAATGAATCCTTATGCTATAATGCCTAGAGAACCTTCAGGTAAAACCATGTTAATCCAATGTTCAACTCCTGATGCTAAAATCCAAGTTCCAAAAATGATTCAATGGCAAGATGTTAAACTTCCTAAGGATTGGTTGTTAGAACAAGAAACTCCTCCTACTAAACCCATTTTTGATGAGCTTGATCTCACCCATATTCAACAATATCTTGATGGTACTGTTAAAATAAGTTTTCAAAACAATCCACCTTTGAGGATCAACGAAGGAAGACATTCCTTTGCTGGATCTGAAAGTATTTCAAAAAGAGATCGCGAGATCAATGAATTTTTGCAAAAGAATTTGGAAACATCCTCTGATTTAAAGCTAAAAGGTATTTCAAGTGATAAATCCCAATTTAGCTCTGTTTACTATTCAACTAAACCTGAAACTTCCACTCCATTTTGTAAAACTGCTAATGAAGATGAGGAAGATACTGTTTCTGTTACTCCATCTGATTTTGATTCTCCTATTGAAACTCCTCCTGCTTACCAAAATCAATTAAGAGTTTTGACTGTTTTAAATGATGATTTTGAAATCGATTGGGATGCTTTGTACAATGAGTTTATGCTTGCATCAAACAAAACCAAGAGAAAATATTTCCAAGATAATTTTGCTCAGTCTGATAAAGACCGTGTTAAAAGAAAATGGTTGGAAATGATGAATCAATTGAAAAAACATATTTTATTTTTTGATTTTCTTGAGAACCACTATGTTCCAAATAATGAGGTTTCAAAACAACATTTGAATGTGATAAAGAAATCTAATTTTGTTAAGACTGATAAAACTCTCATTGATAACCTTATTGAACAAAACAATTTTACTAATCAAACTTTGCATATTATTGGTCAACAGCTTGACCGTATTGAAGAAAAAATTGTTGAAACACCTGTTTATGAAAAACCTGTTTTTGAAAAATCTGTTTCTGTTAAGACTGAGAAACCTTTGATTGATTTACCCAGTCAAAGAGAAAAAGTTATGTTTAAAACTTCTCAGTCCAAGACTCTTGAAATTGTTGAAAAAATGCTTTCTGATTTAAAAGTTAAAACTGAAAGTACTTCTACAAGTACTCCAACTGCTCAGACTATTTCCAAAAAAGAAATTGTTTCTGAAGAAAATACAGAATCTGATACTGTTTCTTCTGTTTCTTTTCCTGCTGATGAACTTTATGAATGGAATATTGATGGTTTGTCTGAACTGGAAATCGTTGCTAAAATGATTCACATGTCTATGGTTAGTATTGCTTATCAAAATAACCATAATTTTGACGAACCTGATATTGTTAACTTACTTGTTACTGGTTTTTCTGGTGCTCTTCGTGGATGGTGGGATTCATATATCACTGAAGAATCCAGAGAGTCTATTAAACATGCTGTTAAAAAGAATGATGAATGTTTGCCTATTTTTGATGAAAGTATTGTTTGTAATGCTGTCCATACCTTGATCTATACTATTCTCAAACACTTTGTTGGAACTCCATCCAATATTTCATCTCATGATTATTTAAATGATTTGCGTTGTCCAACTATGTCTGAATACAGATGGTATCAAGATGTTTTTATTTCCAGAGTGATGCTCCGAAAAGATTGTCTTAAGTTTTATTGGAAAGAAAAGTTTATTGACGGTCTGCCTCCTATCTTTGCTCATAAGGTAAAACAAGGATTAGTGGGTATATATATATATATATATAAGAGACAAAATCTTTGAAAACCCTAAAGCAATCTCCTCTGTCCGTCTCCACTAAGAGAGAAAACCCTAAACTTCAATTTCTTTGGTACGCTTGTTGTTGCTTTTTCTCTTTTTTGTGAATTAGTTTTTTTTGCTTTTGTTTTGTGTGGAGTAGTATTTTACAATATATAGTATAACTACAAATATTGTAGTAAGTTTGCTAACTTTTTGTCCGGTTCAAAGATGCTATATTCTATATTATTTTAGATTATATAACCTTAAACTTTACCTTATGGAGACGTATGTACAAGTTTTCAATTCTTTTTGTGTGGATATTTTCTCACAGCTGTGGAGTAAGATATATGCACTATATGTTATCTTATGTTTTCTCTTATGGTGTCATGCTTCTTTGTTTATTAATTAAAAATTATGTTGGAAGCCTATATTATTTGCACCTTCAAAGTGTTCTACAATGTTTGAACCAAATTTTTCATCAATTAGGAAGAATTGGATAAAAAAAACTTAGAAAAGTTTTCCATCCTTACTGAAATTGTCTTGCAATAATGACTTTTTTTTTTTTTTTTTTTAATTTGTAGGTTCTGGATGTTTTGATTTTTAATTTTATTGTCTTTTGAAAGTTTGACCATCTAAATTTTTGGGTTCAATTTTTTGCAATCTATATATATATATATATATATATAAAACCGAAACTTTTGAAACTCCCATAATTTTCCACATTATCATTTTAATTTTTAAAACTAAATAGTGAGAGAGTCCTAACAGGAGTCTCTTATATATATATATATAAGAGACAAAATCTTTGAAAACCCTAAAGCAATCTCCTCTATCCGTCTCCACTAAGAGAGAAAACCCTAAGCTTCAATTTCTTTGGTACGCTTGCTATTGCTTTTTCTCTTTTTTGTGAATTAGTTTTTTTTTGCTTTTGTTTTGTGTGGAGTAGTACTTTACAATATATAGTATAATTACAAGTATTGTAGTAAGTTTGCTAACTTTTTGTGTGGTTCAAAGATGCTATATTCTATATTATTTTAGATTATATAACCTTAAGCTTTACCTTATGGAGACGTATGTACAAGTTTTCAATTCCTTTTGTGTGGATATTTTCTCACAGCTGTGGAGTAAGATATATGCACTATATGTTATCTTATGTTTTCTCTTATGGTGTCATGCTTCTTTGTTTATTAATTAAAGATTATGTTGGAAGCCTATATTATTTGCACCTTCAAAGTGTTCTACAATGTTTGAATCAAATTTTTCATCAATTAGGAAGAATTGGATAAAAAAAACTTAGAAAAGTTTTCCATCCTTACTGAAATTGTCTCACAATAATGACCTTTTTTTTTTTTTTTTTTTTTTTTAATAATTTGTAGGTTCTGGATGTTTTGATTTTAATTTTATTGTCTTTTGAAAGTTTGACCATCTAAATTTTTGGGTTCAATTTTTTGCAATATTTGAAACAGTTTAGCAAATTTCAACTGTTATAACTATGGATTATTCTCTTGAAGGTAACCTATCTTTCTCTTATATTTCTCTATTTGGTAGTCATATATATTTTGTTTTTTTCTAATAATTTCTAGGCAATGCCAGTAAATTTTCTGATTTTTTTTTCCCCTTTCGAACGTTTTAATATCAGAACTTTTTAGTTATTTTTTTTTTCAATATCTAAATTTAGCTTATTCATCAAATTGTAACTCAAAAAGATAGGAGCAATTCACGCAATAGTATGGTTTCATAATCAATTTAAAATTTTATAAAATTATTTTAGTCTATTATAAATAGATAAATTCCCGTGCGTTGCACGAGTTTCCGACTAGTTAATAATAAAATTCCAGGAGTAGCGTATACGTTCTTAAACTTTGACTTAATCAACTCTCAGAAAGAAGCTTAATTTTGTTCATTATTGTTCAGGTGAAAAGACATTAGAAGTCTAGGGTAGAAAATGGAAAGTTCGAGTCAAGCTAACTACTCCCACTAAGCACTGAGGGTGAACCGAAAGAGACTTCTATTCCTTTGTTTTTTTTGTTTTTGTTTTTTTTGTTTTTTTTAAATATCTTTTTGAGCTATTATTTTAGCAAAAAAGAAAAGGATCTTTTGTGATAACTATATATAATAAACACTCATCCAATGAAATATAGACTTTCTTCTCAGCTACCAATTATGTAAGACTTGGGATTCCATTGCCGAGAAAAAAAAATACAGTTAGGTCAATGGCCAAACCTGATTGGACAACAATATTGATAAAACCATGTGAACACACCAGAAAAATATATAGAGTTATTTGTTTAATTTCTGCGTCTCATTGGCCAATAGGCATTACATGTAGCTATAGACGGGTCCTCCACACCCTAGTCTTTCTACACTTTTCTTAATTAAACCTTGTTTAGTCAAATGTTGGTTCATGTCATTGTAAACGTGGGGATTGGTTTATATATAATACATTTCAATTATAAATGGTCTTTTGAGGAAAGGGGTTTTGGTACCTTTCTTTCCAAGTTCCACAGCTGCAACACATGCAATGGCAACAAATCAATCAAAAAAGAGAGATTGCAAAACATTATATAAACCATATAATACAATATAAGCTACTTTTGACTAATGGGACACTTTTGAGCTTGGGCAATGTGCATAAGCTAAATAAGTTACTTAACTTCGAAGCAAATTGCAAATACACTATGCTTGGTAGCTAGCTACGTTATTTCCAGGAAATGGAGTCAGATGCTATGGGATTTATATATAAGTTTTCTTATATGGACGGCTAAGAGGATATTTAAGCACACGGCTGCACCACAAAATGACATGGTCCACACTCCAGTGCAATTTGTTTTATGATTAATAAAACGAGAATGATACGAGGAACACGGAACCAAACAACATTTGACAGTGAGCCAATTTTGTTAATTTCTTTAGTTCTCCATGACTTGGTGAATTCAAATTTGACTAAGATCTTGAGGGAGATCGATGTACTTGTCAATGTCATTTCCTTGTGGTTTCACACTTTAAACTAAGGTTAAATTTAACATAGGAAGTCAATAGCCATTTGATAATTTCAACAATGATATTGAAAACCCCTGATTGAAACCCCTAACCAGTTTTTAATTTTTCTTTATATATATATATATATATATATAAATTGATATTAATTAAAACCCTAACCCTATGATCTCATGAAAAGACTCAAACTCAGCTGCGGAAAATGACATTTTCTTCTCGATCTAAAACTAAGCTGTTGCTTCTAGATTACTGAGGAAAATGGCACGCTTGTTTCACATACCAAATTCTGGGAAACAACATATATACAATTATGTGTTCCGTTGTCATGTAAAAAACGACAAAATTATATTTATTTCTCTTTTATCTTTTGTCAAAGGAGGACATTGCTTCTTCTATACACGTAAACCAAGCCAACCTTTAGGGAATTTTGTTTTTTCTATTGGGAGGAATTTTTATTTAAACTTTAAGTGGAAAAAACGAGGATTTAAATCCTAAATATTTTCATTAAAAATATTGAAAAATATAATTGGAATTTGACTATTGGGGGAAATATTGATACCAAATTTGTAATAGAAGATTGCCAATCAAACTTTGCCAATAAACTCGTTACCACCTTAAACAATACATATTTCTATTAAACATTAAATTACCTAAAAAAAAAAAAATCAGATTATCATGTTATATAAATGCTATTTCCATGCCACAACTAATTAAAAAAAGGAATTGAAGAAAAAAAAAATTAAAACAAACCCTCTAATTCCACAAAGAGCATTAGCATTAAGCTATGTGAAATAACTTTTCAAGAAATATATGACTAAACCTATCCAAAACTACCATGTCTCTGGATCACCACTTTAGCATTCACAAATAACAAATAAACAGTACCTAAATAACTCCATTGAGATATTGTTCATCAACAAATCCTCTCTCTCTCTCTCTCTCTCAATGAAGATTGGCTGGGGACACATAGAACCCCATCAACAATCCTCCGTTAGTCATGAGCATTCTTCACCGAGAATGCAATCTGCAACCAAATTTGCTCCAAAGTGACTTATGCCTCATTACGAGCTCACTTTTCTGTGCTATAGAGATTTCTCCATGAAGGATCAGATCTGCTCATCCATGAGTCATGCTTGATGCTAGCACTCTTGGTCCAAAGCCATGTAATGTTCTAGCTATTTTTTTAATGATGTACATTCAAATATATTAATAAAAATGATGTATTTTTCAAATGATTTTTTTTTCTTTAATTAAAATAAGTGACGACTATATTGCAAAACTTTTGATTTAGGGAAAAAATATAATTAATAGAACCTCTACTTTTGGAAGGCACCAACAAAACTCCCTTCATTCTTGTGAGTTCGGCTTAAACCTTGATCCAAGTGGGTTGGGGCCCGGTCTTTCACAATATCATAACACATTCTCATACATTTTTAATTATGAATTTCAGCTTGTTTTAATTTATTCCTTACATCATAAATACTAAAAAATATATATTTTTCGTTTTAATTAAATCCATGCACAACATTTAGAATTTCAATTAGGTTTTCATAATTATTCTCATATGCCATGTAGAAGTATATTTAGGGTTTCCTTTTGCATTTTATGTCTTTATTGCACACTTGTTTCATGTTTATTACTGACCTTTATCTCTTTTTTTCATTTCGTGCATCGCATAGATATGGAGTCCATTCTAATTGTTGCTACAATGAATTCTTTGTTTTTATTATTCCTTGTTTGTTTGGGAATAAATGGATTTGTTTATATTCATTGGTTTACTCTAGGCGGGCAACTTAGTTGGGCTTGATGGGGTTTTCATTACCTTCCCACCTAATAACTTAGCTCCCAAACTTAATCTCTAGGGATGTAGATCAAGTGCTTTTATTGTAATCTCCTTTTTTACTCTCACTTGCAATTGGGAGATTAAGCACCATTCTCTTCTCTCTCTTAGAATGTATTTAGGTCCAAAGTGTTGTAATTTGCAAACATTGTATTCATTTACATTCATCAATAAAGATGTGCTTTTTTGAAAGAATGCCAATTGTGTTCGAGTGGTAGATGTAAGTGACAACTACAATGGACAACCTACTAAGATGCACAAAGTAATGCGTAGTTGTCACTTCATCTATATGGGAGTAACACCTATTCGCTTAGGGCATTACTCAAATAGTTGTAATCATTTAAGTGCTACATCTATTGTCTTAATAGATATATAGCTCGACACCAGCTGATTGATTGATCTTCGAGGATCTTGAATTCACAGTTTTATTTCAGATGACTTGGCAATCTTGGGATATGTGCACTAGGGTTCTAAGACAACTTATATAGTATTTGTCAGACCTGTCGTCATAGAGAGAAAAGAAATGCCTCAGAGAGAAGTTGTTGCAGCTTTTGTACTCCTACGGTTTTGTATCAAGCTACTTTCGGTTAGCCTTTAAAGCATGTTGCTGTGAAAAGCTTTGCACTAACTACTACAACAATCTCGAATTGTTGTGGAGAAATCAGTCTTGTCAATTGGTAGATCCATGCAACCGAATAAATTTGATAAGAAGAAAATCTAACTCGGTTGGAGCTAATTAGTTGGGATTAGTAGGTTCTACAATAGATAGGTATTTGAAATTGAGTAAGATATCTTGTACTTGTAACTCAATATTTTTAGTGGATTTTTTAGGAGTGGTAATCTATATATCATCCATTGGGATTTTTCCCAATGAGGATTTCCCCAATGTGACCATATCACAATGAATTTATATTTCGCTACAATTCGACTAATTAATCAACTTATCTTATTGGTTAACTAGGGTCAATTTAAACCCAACAGAGAATTTAGATTATGGGCATTATGTTTATCAACTCTATTAATGTTCAACAACATCAAAGGTCTATTTTTTTTTTTTTTTTTTTTGCTGGGTAATTGGTTTATAGGGGGATCAAACCCCCGAGCTTAACAAGGCACTAGGGCCCGGGTACCACTCAGGCACAAGGCCCAGTACATCAAAGGTCTAATTACATTATGAGTCTCTGATTATTTATAGACACACAGAGGAGAGAGAGGATAAGCATAAGAGAGGCAAAGTTTGTTATAACAAACTTAACCACTTATTACACGTGTGTAATACAGTAATTAGAAACTAACTAATAGACTTAGAATAGAAATGTTGTGTTTTGGTCTTGGCTTTAAGTGATATGGTGCGTATTGAAGATATAACAACAACAACTTTAGGACGACACCGTTTTCAATTTTACTCTAACACAACCAGAAGCCAATGACACCATTTTGTTCTTTGGAGAATCCTCATTTCTGCCATCTTCTATCTGATGCCTTTCACAATTCATAGTGATTTCGTAGCATGCAAGGTATGCCAAAATTACATGTTTTTTACTGTTATTTATTTGAATCAATAAGTATAGGAACACAACTTTGGCCATAATTTGTTGAAATTGTCGACTAGGAGTAGTGAACAATTATTTTTACATTGACATCACTACTTTTCTTTTCTTTTTTTAACTCACAATATACCACTTCAACCAATTATAATTAAAGTTACGTCTAAACTTTTTTTTTTTTTTTGGTGGTAAAACTTATCTATAGTACTATTTAAAGGGTTTTCCCTATTTGGAATTATCATATTTTTGGTTTAAAAATGCCCTTACACTCCTATATTTAAGTAAAGACAAAACTAAAGGACAATCCGGTAAAAATACAACTTTAACTCCCACTAAAATATTGCCTAAAAAATAGGGTTACTCTTCAGTTGATTTTCGAATTGTTTTATCTACTTATAAATTAGATTCTCAAAATGAAAATTATATATAAAAAATAAAGACATTTTTTTTTTTGGCTATAAAATAGGACCACTAAAGCCAATGTTTTCACTTTTTTTTCCCCTTTATCAAGACTTAAACGTTTCTTCTTCTTCTTCTTCTCCTTCTTCTTCTTTTTCCTGCTTTCCTTTCTTCTAAATTTTAATCCCACTTTTTGTTTTTTTTTGGTTATTTTTTTTATTTTTTCAAATCTCTTCTTTATTTTTGAATTATTAAAAAAAAGTGATTTTTAATGTACTCCCTTTTTATCTTTTTAATGATTTATTTATGTTGGTATTTGAATTGTTTTCTCTTCACATCTATTTGTACTGCCTCTTTTTTTTTCCCCCATTTTAATGAATGTTTTTTCTTTGTTCAAAATAAAAATCACTATGCATATGATTTAATTGGATAGAAGAGAGAATGTCTCAAATTGAGATGAATGAAAAATTATGACACTAAACCAAAAAAAAAACTTCATCACACACACAAAACGGGTGTAATGATACTAGTTATTATTATTAGAACACCATAGATTCTTAAAAGGAGATTTTGCTGTTTCTTTTTCCTGACAATATTGATAATACAAATAGTACGTGAAGGTATGAGATTACGTAAGCTCGACCAGGCCAACCAAACATACCAAACCAATTCTAGCTAACTTATGAAAACGTGCTAATACCTATATAGCTTGGTTTAAAAGTTGCAGCCTAATTTGATGTGACTTTTCTATCTACCTTTAGAACATTATTTTCAAATATAAAATATAACCAATAAGGAATTTGTAAAATTAAAAAAGGAAGTCTCGTAATAAAATAATAATAAGAGAGAGAGGAAGTTTTTTTTTTTTTTTGAGAGGAAGTTAGTTTTGTTATTCACATAGAAAATAAATACCTATATATTTCCCAAAGAATCAAGCCTAAAAACGTGTGTTCAGTCTCATGGTATCACAGTATCAATAATTAGTGACCACCACATCGTTAAACTCAACATAGGAAACCTATCATACTTAACTGTTGCAAAATTGTGAGATCCAATTAATTTAATTGGTAAAGTCTCTGATTGTTATAGAAGAGATTTGAGGTTCAATTTCTGTCTACATCAAAAACTGATTGATGTATAAGTTGAAACTCTCTCACAAAAAAAAAGAAAAAAAAAAAACTGCTGCAAAATTAGGAGTTGTCAGATCTTCATTAATCACCAACATTTGCGCTTCCTATTGAAAAGCAAATATATAGCAATTTGTATGGGCGGGGAAAATAAATTCCAACTGGTTCATTTGAATAATGGTAGTCTATATATATATATATATATATATATATTATTTATTTATTTAAGATGTAGTTGTATTAGTATTTGACTATTAATGTGAGAGAGAAATATAGAGGTAGGAAAAAAAAAACAGTTTTGTGATGAAAAAAATGGTACGTTTGTAGAAAAAAATGCAATTTTTTAAAATAAAAAAAGAAAAAGAAAAAGTTGTATTAGTACTTGACAACTAACACAAGAGAGAAATGTAGAGATAAGAGAAAAAAATGCTTTTTATTTTTATTTTTAAATTTAGCTAAAAATTAGAAGTTTTTAAATTGCTAATTTTACACGTCTTTAAGTGAATGAATTTGAGAATATATTAGACATTTAAATTGAAGATTTCAAATAAAAAAAATCCCTTAAATAGTAGTAAAAATATATAACTTCAAGTTGCATTGTGAAAGCAATTGAATCGGTTCTCATTATAATACTTGCTGATAATGAGTAATCGAAAGATCGAAAGGGAGGGTTGATTTGAGGTTCAGGGCAAAGTGGCTTGACTTTTTATAGTGGCAGACATACTATAATTGATATGCTTATATGTAAATGATGGCTATTACAGGGGCTAAGCAGTAGCAGTTAGGAATTTTTTAAGATGATGGTTATTAAGAAACTTATTATACAAAATTTAATATAAAAAATAACTTCATATATTGAAAAAAAAAAAAAAAACCTATATATAACATAACATAAACTTAATACCCCGAAAAAATGGAACAACACCTATATATTATAATTAAATTAAAGTAATAAACTAATGTATCCTTTCATGTTCAGCCACAACTATTGAGGTGTTGTACAACACTAAGTCAGGTAACTCACTATTCACAACAGTAAACTAACTTGCTATCGACAGAAACTTATAGCATTGAGCAACAGAGCAATAGATGAAGAGAAAAGGGCGAGATAGTCAGATACCAGAGGTTGCAGGTTTGGTCTGAAGCAAAGCCTGGAGAGACGGACTCACAGCAGAGCAACTAGCAGCTGGGAGGCCCGCACACAGTAATTATAAGACACTAAACAGATTTCTTTTTGTTATTTTGGGGTTTTTAATATATATATATATATATATATATATATTGGATTTTGTTAAAGGAGAATTTGAGTTTGTTAGTATTTGGACTTTGGAGAGCCACAGGCTGAGGAATGGGCTAGATTTTGATTTTGATTTCTTTTAGCTTCTTTATTTTTAACTAAATTTAATTTTTTGGTTTTTATTTTTATTGGATTAATTCCAAAATTTGAGGGGCCGATTCTAATTTTGAGAGAGAGCAAATTCTAAAAGTTGAGAGGGGCCTGTGAATAGATTTTAAGTTAATTTATAATTTCTTTTTGCTAATTCTAAGTACGTCTAATGAAAATTTCACAAGCCAGCAGTGCACCACTGCTCAAATGCCCAACTAAAAATAAAATACTTTCACTACATTCGTATATTTATATGAAAGAACAAAGCAGTAGCTTTTTTTTTTTTCTTTTTTTTTTTTTTAATTTTATTTTTATGAACAAGCAATAGATATGTATACCTAACAAATCACATTACTTTATTTTGTTTGAGGAACACGTTATTTGGTTTAGTAATAGTACTGAATATTTAAGGTACATTGAAATTTGAAAGTGATGGCATTTCATTAAAAAAATAAAAAGGTGGTGCTACCAAGCACTGCAAAGGACAGCAAAGTTGGACCAAATTGCAGAAAAAAATAAACAAAGTACAGTCCATGTAGCCACCTCGAGTACACGAGGCAAAACCTTGAACGTACCGAAAACGACAAAGCTTAGCAGTACAACTCCAAGCTTTAGCTTGATAGCTTAAAGCTTGGCTCCAAATCATTGATGTTACACACTGACGTGGCGACACAGTCTAGACTCTAGGGCAAAGACCAACGACAACGTTCCAATTCAGGTTCTTGATTTTTATTGGTATTTTCCCAAATTGGAGGGTCCCACTGTATGGCACAAATTACGAGACAAACAGGAAAGCTATATCGATGACGTAGCCTTGACATCTTACTAACTACCAAGCCCTCCCTGACTCGGAGCTGACTAGGACCCGTATATATTATTTCCAGGTTCTCACGTCTCGATTGGGAAAATTCAAAAGGGGTGTCCCTTTGAGGAAAGTACACCTGCACGATAAAGAAAGAGAGTGAATTTATTTTTTGAAAAAGAAAGCGAGTGATTGCCAAGGTAACTTTCAAGGGCATCCACTTTCAAACTTGGGTTCCTTATTTTCCAAGTATAACTAGACCTCCAGCAAGTTGGGACGTGGAAGCTACGGACACGGTAAATAAGTAAAAGAAAACGACTCATAAGTTTCATTTGCCACGGTTAAATATGTGGGACGCCTAGAAAAAAAAATCATATGTATTGAATATATGCAACGTCTATTTCACGTAGGGATGTATTAATCTTGTCTGACACACCGTTAGTTTTTTATGAGTAATATACACTTGAGTTTTTTATTTTATTTTTTATTTTTTTTTATGACATTTGACATAGTACCCCACGAGCTTGTTTTAAAGTGGTCCGCTCAAAAATCTTCCCTCACAATGAGGCTCTCGCAACTCGAATCCATTATTTTAGCTTTGATATCATTTTATTAGACTGTGAATTGTGTCATTTCACCTCAAAATTAACTAATTAGTAATAAGAAATACATACTTAAGTCTTTTATAGAATTCGACATTGTACCCTGCAAGCTTGTTTTTCGAGCAGCCGTAGGAAGCTAATTTGTTCCCCCCGCCCCGCCCCGCCCCGCCCCGCCCTTCTTAACAAATCTCACAAACATGAGACGCAACGTTGTGTGAGAGGAGAGTTATAGATGCTTGATACACTCACATCAAATACTTTTGCTAAATCTAGAGTAGAATTAATTTGAATAATGAAAAATATGAAAGCTTTATCAATTTAAAATAAAAGATTTATAAGCTAATGTAACAATGAACGTGATTAAGACTATATCAACAGTATAATATTTTTTTTTTTTTTTTTTAAATTTTGTGTTTAAAAATTGACATAATGTAATGCTTATGGAATAAAATTTGGACTAGTCATAACATTACTCTTAACACATGATAAGCATGATAACACATAAACTCATTACACACGATAAACTCATTACAAATGATATAAGCAGGCTAAATCTGCAGTGCATTGCACAAGAACAGCAGGGATAAAACATACAACACATTAAAACAAGCCAAGTAACCTGAAAAACAATCCTCAATCCTAACTCTTACTTCACGCTTTATACTCTGCAACAATCTTCTCTCAGAAGGGATTTGGCCTTGATACATTGTTTCATTTCCAAAAGAGAAAATTTATAGATAAAAAAAAAAAAAAATGACAATTGTTGTTGCGACAAATTGTTAATTGCAGGTAACAAAATGATGCCAGTTGTAAACTCAAATTTGAGAACCTATAAACACATTCCAACTCAATTGTTGTGAAATTTTTCATGTATATAACATTATTTTTTTTTTTTCAAAAACATGAGAAAAGGTTCTTGCAGTTCCAATTGATTACACCCCAAACCACAAGATCTTCACAATTGAACATAGAATCCTCTTGGAGGTAAAATCTAGTGACGAATCAGGATTTCAATTAAAGTGGCGCAAGATTAAGAGCAAAGATTGAAAGTGAAATTAATATAAAAAATATTAATCAATATTAATAACAAAACATATAAACAATTATATAATATATATATATATATATATTTCTCATACACAAGCTAATAAATGTAAGTTTTAAATTATTTTTTAATTTCATGATCTTAATTAACTTTTTTATATATTTATTTATTTATTTTTAAATGATTCTACAAGGAAATTTCTAGTAAATGCCTAGCAGCATGGGATACTCGTCACCAAATGCATAATTTGTCAAATCTTGCACACCAAGTCAATTACTTTTTACCAAGACAAGAGAATTATATTTACTTAAATCAAAGTTGTGATATATGGAGCCGCTACGTGCAAGTTAACCAAAAAATATTCTAGAAATCAAGACTGTACCGCATCTTAGATTCGTCGGTGCCCAACATTTTGCTTAGTGGAATCTTCATATAATTGACTGCGCACTTTTAGTTCACCAAACCTGTTTGATCATTCAAAACACACGACTTTTATGAGGTAAACTAAACCAAAGTCTAACTGAAATTGAACTTACTTCTTTTCGTGGGATCCATAAACTAAAGGGTACAGCGACCTAGAAGAATGCTTCCCCACTTACCAGTTACCACCCCTCCAAAAATGTTAAAAAGTTAGAATGCTAGCTTCTGCTTCGTGGAGTCAAAATATGGCCTGACATAAAGGGCATTGATAAAGACACATAGCATTATTGAGGGCAGCTGCATTATTAGTGCATTATAGCTCTCCATATCTCATCACTCAACGCCCCCATTTAAATTACAGCATGCATTTTATGTTGCTATTCAGCAAAAATAAATAAATTACATCATGCATCTTTTTACCTTGGGTTTGACTTATCTTCTTTAATTTTTAAAACTAAAATCTTATTTTGCAAAAACCACTTTTCGTTCCTACATTTTCATTCGATTCCACTATGGTCCCTAACTTTTTTTTCCCATTGCTTTTAATCCCTATCTTGGAAAACGCGTCTCATTTTAGTCCTTGCCGTTACATTAAAGACGAAAAATGCACATGTGGCAAATGAAATGCACTGTTAGCACACTAAAAACTGACGTGGCCATTAAAATAATAATAATAAAAATGTTATTTGGCATTCAAAAATACCACGTCATTAAAAAAATTAATTTATTAATTTTAACTAAATAAAAAATAGAAATAAAAACCAAAAATTACGTGAATTGAGATCTAAGTATGTCTTGAACAAGAACAACAAGAACACAAACTCAAACCTAAGAACACAAAATTAAGATCCAAAAATCACAAACCCAGAAAATAACCCCACCACCACACACACCCCAACAACCACCAACAACAACAAAAAAAAAAAAACTCACCAAAACACCAACTCAGCCACCTAAACACCAACCCATAGCCACCCAAACACCAAACTACCATTGATCCGGCCACCCAAACACAGATTCGGCCAACGCAAATACTACCAACCCAAAAATGGCCAACACAATGACAGATCTGGACATCCCATGACAGATTTGACTCTATGGGTTTGTCACTTGTGGAACCCAAGAGCTGAAAGGATGAGAGAGTGGGAGGAACTCTTCAGATTCAGAGTCTGGCTACCCAACCAAGACCCATGGCCATGCCACCACCGCGCCACAACCATTGGACCACCCCACAACCCAGCAAAAACCCATGCCACAAAACCCACAACCCACCTAACCCATAGCCCACAACCCTCATACCACCACTGCCACAACCATGCCACTGTTGCGTTGCCACCATCGAGACAGATTGGCAGCAAAAGAGAATAGGGAAAAGTACGGTTGCATATCTGTAGTTGGGAAAGAGAGAGGGAGAAAGAGTGTGGCGTGCATGATTGAAGAGAGAGAGATAGAGAGAAATATAGCTCTACTAGGGTTTGATATTTTGTTGCTTTTGCTAGGGGGTTCATGTGTTGTTCTATATGCTTAGATCCCTGTTAATAGTTTGGGAAAGATTGTTTTGAGCGTGGAATATTGATCTTGTTCTTATTTAATTCCTTGTTCATGTTTATTTTGAAATGGATCTTATATTTAATTTTGTGATCTTATTTTTTGAATTATTCGTAATTTTTGGTTTTCAATTTTAAGATCTTAAGTCTAGGTTGGTGTTCTTGGTGTTCTTGTTCAAGATACTTTTAGATCTTAATTCATATGAATTTTTATTTTTATTTCTGTGTTGATTTTTTTTATTTAGTTAAAATTAATAAATTAATTTTTTAAATTTAGAAGATGACGTGGCATTTTTTAATGTCAAATAATATTTTTTATTATTATTTTAATGGCCATGTTAGCTTTTAGTGTGCCAACAATGCACTCCGTTTGCCACGTGTGCATTTTTCGTCTCTGATGTAACAGTAGGGACTAAAACGAGACGCGTTTTCTAGGATAAAGACTAAAAACAATGGAAAAAAAAAGTTAGGGACCAAAGTGGGAATCGTGTGAAAATGTAGGGACGAAAATGTGGTTTTCGCCTTTCTTTTAATGAGAAACTACCACATCATCCACTAATAAAATAAAATGTGGAGATTAAAACTCACTACCACTTGTCATAGTGTATTTGAAACAAAATGAGATCTTCAGTTAAAAAAGTACTGGAGGTAGGCCAAACCCTTTTACCTTTATAACATAAAGTCCGCTTAAGGGGGTATACTTAATACTTTTTTTAAGAGAATTTTACAACTTATGACATTTGCTCCTGATGATAACCTTTTATCATTAGACCAAAACATCAATCGGTTTTTTGTGTAGGCGATGATTGAATCCCAGATCTCTTATTTAACCATTAAAGACTTTATTAGTTGAACTAACTTGAACCCACTATTTAAGACATTTATTAATGAATCATTTTAAAAAAATGCATACTACTTTTATGAAAAATAGATAGAAAAAACTATTAAAATAATAAATTTTTTTATTAGATCCGATGTGTTAGTGTTGGTATGATCACACCCAATTTTTTTTTTTTCCTCATACAAACTTTCCTAAAATGATTTACTAACAAATGCCCCTAGGGCATTTATTAACTTTTTCCTATAACTTATATGTCTTAGGTGGAGGGTGAGATTGCAGGTTGAAAACCGATTGGATAAGTATGCTACTTATCAATAAAAAAAAAGCTACCTAAACGATTATCCAACTGAGAATCTTTATCAAAATATTTTTGCTTCTCATTTTAGGCAATTAGCAATAATTTTTTTCTATAGAATCTATTTAAAAGATAACATAATCATTGGAGCGACCCCCTCCCCCTCCCTTTCGGCCCCCTTTCTCCGTCAAGCATCCAATACCGAGCACTCATATGAATGCTATTGTGGATGATGCACTATAATGGAACTAAAATTTATATATTTGGGGTCAAGTTAAAAATTTTAAAAATAAAAACTTATTCGCAACAGAGAGAGAGAGAGAGAGAGAGAGAGAGAGAGTATTATTATTATTATTAAGTGTACGATTGGGATCCACTTCTTCGACCAATGTTTGGCATTTTTCTTCAACTGTTTGTAGGTATCATGTTAGTTTATGCTTTATTTGGCTTACTTGCCTATATTTAGCTTATTGTTTTACAGTGTGCATTTGGGTTCCAATTCTATAGCTAGCGTTTGGCTTTTTTCTTCTGTTGTTTGTAGGTTCCACGTCAATTTATGCTCTTTTTTATTTTTTATATTTTACATGACTACCTACATTTTGCTTATTGTTTTACAGCATGCGTTTGGGATCCACTTTTTTAGCCAGCGTTTGGCTTTTCTGTTCTTCTGTTTGTGGGTCCCATGCTAGTTTTTCTTTTTTTGGCTTGCATGCTTGCATTTAGCTAATTGATATGAAGCCTGCATTTAAGTTTTTGGGTCCCATGCGTGTTAAGTCAAGGCAACGATAACATTATTGTCCCTTGTAACAATCAATGCTACGATGAGATTGCAGGTTGAAAACCGATTGGATAAGTATGCAACTTATCAATAAAAAAAAGCCACCTAAATGATTATCCAACTGAGAATCTTTATCAAAATATTTTTGCTTCTCATTTCAGGCAATTAGCAATAATTTTTCCCTATAGAATCTATTTAAAAGATACCATAATCATTGGAGCCACCCCTCCCCCTGGGCCCCTCTCTCCATCAAGCATCCAATACCGAGCACTCATATGAATGCTATTGTGGATGATGCACTATAATGGAACTAAAATTTATATATTAGGGGTCAAGTTAAAAATTTTAAAAATAAAAACTTATTCACAACAGAGAGAGAGAGAGAGAGAGAGAGAGAGAGAGAGATTATTATTAAGTGTACGATTGGGATCCACTTCTTCGACCAATGTTTGGCATTTTTCTTCTACTATTTGCAGGTACCATGTCAGTTTATGCTTTATTTGGCTTACTCGCCTATATTTAGCCTACTGTTTTATAGTGTGCATTTGGGTTCCAATTTTATAGCCATCGTTTGGCTTTTTTCTTTTACTGTTTTTAGGTTCCACGTCAATTTATTCTCTTTTTTTATTTTTTATTTTTTACATGACTGCCTGCATTTTGCTTATTGTTTTGCAAGATGTGTTTGGGATCCACTTTTTTAGCCAGCATTTAGCTTTTTTGTTCTTCTGTTTGTGGGTCCCATGCTAGTTTTGCTTTTTTTGGTTTGCGTGCTTACATTTAGCTAATTGATCTGAAGCGTGCATTTAAGTTTTTGGGTCCCATGCGTGTTAAGTCAAGGCAATGATAACATTATTGTCCCTTGTAATAGTCAATGCTACGATGAGATTGTAGGTCGAAAACTGATTGGATAAGTATGCAACTTATCAATTAAAAAAAAGCCACCTAAACGATTATCCAATTGAGAATCTTTATGAAAATATTTTTGCTTCTCATTTCAAGCAATTAGCAATAATTTTTCTCTATAGAATCTATTTAAAAGATACCATAATCATTGGAGCACCCCCCCCCCCCCCCCCCCCACCCCGCCGCGCGACCCTTCTCTCTGTCAAGCATCTAATACCAAGCACTCATATGAATGCTATTGTGGATCATGCACTATAATGGAACTAAAATTTATATTAGGGGTCAAGTTTGATAGGCCAAGAATGTGTTGACTCCTTGTGATAAATTAACCAATTGATTTAGCCAAGTTAATTAATTAATTTAATTAACATGCAAAATGCGTGGTAGCACAAACAAATCACCAATTAACTAGATGCAGCGGAAATTAAGTTAACATGGTGATTTATTTACGAATGGAGAAAATCTACATAGCAAAAACCCCACTGGGTGATTTTAAGGTCACCACTTCCAAGAATCTACTATTATCAAAACAAGCGTTTACAAGTAAAGGAATCCCAGTACCTTATACCAACCTACAGTTGAACCCTTACCCCAATATCCAATTGGACTTGTTCTGTAGTGACAATCTCTCATTTTCAATGCACGGTTCCTAGTACGTGACTAACCAATAGATGTGCAAATCTCAGTACACGACTTGATCACCAACTCAAGAAAGATGTTGACTGCAAAGTTCTTCAGTTCATCACATGATAAAGATCACGAAACTCCTTGATCACAATACCCTACGGTGTACAAACACAGTAGCTTCTTCAAGAGAAAGATGAATTAGGGAAAATTCTATCTTCGATCACAATTTGTAAGAACAAAACTTTTCTTCACACTTGCACAACCTTTGACGGCCTTAAAATAATTATTATATATGTTTAGGGTTGTGAGAAAAGAAAACATAAACATATACTCATGGATTGGAGTGAAACCAACTCTAAAAAACTGAATTTCATAAATCTCGACAAATAGGGTATCTATCGAGCTAGTTGTCGAGCTTCCGGCTTCAGCAGCTTTTTAAACCTCGGTAGATGCTAGCTGTCGAGTTTTAAAATCCAGCACTTCTTCACTTGTTTCTTGGACAAACTTGCATGGCTTTTACACTTGAGTTTGAAACCTTGTTTCTTGAAGTATTAAACACATCCTAGATCTACCCAATTACAAGTAAAATATGTTTTGTCAAAGGATTAGCCAATTCTAGTTTGACATATGTTCCCAACATTAAATCACATATGTCCTAACAAAGTTAAAAATTTTAAAAAGAAAAACTTATTCACAACACAGAGAGAGAGAGAGAGAGAGAGAGAGAGAGAGAGAGAGAGTATTATTAAGTGTACGATTGGGATCCACTTCTTCGACCAATGTTTGGCATTTTTCTTCTACTATTTGCAGGTACCATGTCATGGCTTTTACACTTGAGTTTATTGAAGTATTAAACACATCCTAAATCTACCCAATTACAAGTAAAATGCGTTTTGTCAAAAGATTAATCAATTCTAGTTTGACATATGTTCCCAACATCAAATCACATATGTCCTAACAAAGTTAAAAATTTTAAAAAGAAAAACTTATTCACAACACACAGAGAGAGAGAGAGAGAGAGAGAGAGAGAGAGAGAGTATTATTAAGTGCATGATTGGGATCCACTTCTTCGACCAATGTTTGGCATTTTTCTTCTACTATTTGCAGGTACCATGTCAGTTTATGCTTTATTTGGCTTACTCACCTATATTTAGCTTATTGTTTTACAGTGTCGTTTGGGTTCCAATTCTATAGCCAGTGTTTGGCTTTTTTCTTCTACCATTTGTAGGTTCCACATCCATTTATGCTCTTTTTTTTTTTTACATGACTACTTGCATTTTGCTTATTGTTTTGCAACGTGTGTTTGGGATCCACTTTTTTAGCTAGCGTTTGGTTTTTTTGTTCTTCTGTTTGTGGGTCCCATGTTAGTTTTGCTTTTCTTTTTTTTTTTTTGCCTGCGTGCTTGCATTTAGCTAATTGATCTAAATCGTGCGTTTAAGTTTTTGGGTCCCATGCGTGTTAATTCAAGACAACGATAACATTATTGTCCCTTGTAACAGTCAATTAATGCTACAATAACATTATTGTCCCTTGTAAGTTGTAAACAGTAATATCACTATTTGTGGGTCTCACATTCAATATATTTTTATTCCTCTTTTTTTTTTTTACAATACTTTCATCATAAAAAATAAAATAAAAAGCTTTATTTAAATTTTATTTATAGTATTTTCAGCAAAAAATTAAATAAGTTTTTAAATATTTTTTAATGGAAAGAAAACTAAATAAGTTGTTCCCAAATGTACACTAAGGGTCTGTTTGAGATTCACTTATTTTGCTGAAAAAGAAAACTTTTTTTTGAAAGTACTGTAAATAAAGGTAAAAGTTAATTGAAATAGTATAGTGGAACCCAGGAATATCACTACAAGAAATTTGGTCTTTAGCGACGGCATATAGTCGTCGCTAATACTTTAAATATCATCGCTAATTATATTGGCGACGAAAAATATCGTCGCTAACTTTCGTTAAACGAATTTGGTTACAAAAAAGTTTTTTAGCGACGATATTAATGTCGTCGCAAATACAATACTATTAACGACAACAAAGTTGTCGCTAATAGTGACAGTTGTCGTCATAAATAACTTGAGACCCTAAGACGAAATGTCGTCGCTACTATCTCATTAGTAGTGACAAATTTTTTTGTCGTCGCTAATAGATTATTATTAATGACGACATGTTTGTGGTCAATTGATATATCTTTACTAGCGACGACGCTTGTTGTCGTCACAGATAACGATATATAAGTGACCACAAACATGTCATCACTAAAAATTTCATATTAGTGATGATATTGTTTGTCGTCACTAATGATATGATAAAATATTAGTTATGACAATGGCGTCGCTAATAATATTTTACATTTTTTTTTTCTTTAAAATTTACATTCTGAAATTTACATGGGTATCTAATAAGAAATAATAAAAAATCATAAACCACAATCCCACACATCATAAATCTTCAATCACAAATACTCATGTAAGCTTAACAATGGCTCAATCAATAACTACTGTAAGGACGCGATTCGTGACGGACCGTAACAGTGTCGGGTTCGCACGTGAAAAGGCCCCTAACAATATCATTTGTAGAGCGTGGGTTTGAAAGGCTAGGCCTTGTTCGATAGGCGGTGGGTTTTTTCGCGGTGTTCGTATGAACTTAAGCTTTCCTACACCCCTGGAGTCTTTCTCCTGGAGGTGGGCTGGGAGGCTCTGGTTTCTGGCCATTTTTCCCAACCCTCCAATCGGTGCACCTTCCTTTTTATTATATAGTCCGTCTTGGCTGATCCTGACCCTCCACTTGTAGGTCAGGCAGGAGCTTGTTCCTGTGTCCATCCCATCAACTGTCCCGTCTAACTTTCTATTAGTTGCATGGATCGACGTTTGCACCGCCCAAACGTCTTTTCTCATTAACCAACTCTGGGTATTGGCAGGTACATTTACTGAAGGGGGTGGGACGCACTTTCCTTGGTCCGAGTTCACACCCTGCTTCCCTATGAGCCCCATTCCGTTCACATCCCTTTGAGGGGGCTGTTTGGGGATTGCCTACACCAAGGTGTTGGTCTTCCTGTTGAAGCTATGGAATGCCGAGGACAGGGTAAGTTCTCAGCCGTTCCCCTTGCTACCTCGGCCACTGAGCATTTGTCTTCGGCAAGGTACCTCCTCGGCACGGGCCCTGGGCCCAGATAGAGTTTGGGCCGGACTGCAGAGCTCTCGGACCCACAATAGCCCCTCAAAATCCTGCTATCCGTCCCCTCGGACGGATAGGAGGGTTTTGATGACATCATGGGTCTGCCAATGCCTATCAATCCTTGTCATCTAGCGATTCCCGAGATTTTTCACCTGCCCAAGGCACGTTCCTAGAGCCGTTGGAAGGCGAAACGTGGCCTCATTAAATACGGGCGGCTTGGTGCTTCCCACGTTCAACGGTGTGATGGGAATCGAACGGTGGTGATCTCCTGGCCTCTTTGGGCGGGAAAAAGGGGCGCGCTGTTTACCCTAGAAAGTATAAAAGATTTTTTGGAGATGGATCCGTCTCTCCAGTTCTATACTTAAGAGTTTTAGTGCGTGTATCCAGGGTTCATCCGAACTTCCGCCCAAATTCAAGTCTATCTCAAGCACATACAGCCCATCCGAAGCGTAATTCTCTTTTTATGTAAGTTCCCTACCCCTATTAACTCACGTTTTTTTCTTTTCTGGATTTATTTCTCTTTAGCTCCCTTTCTTCTCCGTCGCGGGTTAGGTTTGTTTTAGTAAATGGCGAAAGCGGCTAAACTGAGATTGAGGAAGTTGGTTGATACTGAAGAGGCGATGAATAAGTTCATCGTTGATTATAGGATTCCCCCTAACGTAAGGCTGGAACACTGTAAGATGGGGGAATGGCACATTAAGAGGGGAACGGGCGCGGTTGTAATTCCCGTCCTCGCCTCTGTAGAGGGAGGTATGAGAATCCCCATGGGACCAGTGACAAGGGGTTACCTCAGGCATTTCCGTTTAGCCCCTACCTAGTGCGCCGGCAATGTTCTTAGGATTTTGGGTTGTGTGGACGCTTTAAACGAGAAGATGGGTTTAAGACTGACCCACCATGATGTAAACTGGTGCTATAACCTCCAAAAATTGAAAGGAAAAACCTACTACATGAGGTCGAGGGATGATAGGATTCGGTTGATCCAGTGCCTCCCTGATTCCAACAAGGGACTGAACAAGGATTTTCTTATCGTCTCTGGGGAGTGGCATGATGGCGATCCATGCCCCGTAGTAGAAGGAGAACCAGGTGGGGTATTAGGATTGGAAGAGGGATAACCCTTTAAACCATTCTAAACTTACTTCCTTCGATGACTAACTATGCATATATGTTTGTTGTTTTTGTAGATGAACGCGCCTATAAACGGCATTTTCATTTAGTCAATCGGGCAGATTTGGAGACCGTTTTACAAGCGGCAGTTTTTGTGAATGACAGTGATGGCCAAGTTCGTGCAGCTCACAAAATACTAGGGTACCCTCCGGTTCAGAAGTCGTTCGGGGACGCGAAGCACATGATCAGTGCCTGCCGTCCTTGGCTTCCAAAGATTACAGTGGTAGAGAAGGGGTTCTTGATCTCGCAGGAGCCAGCTGTCCCCAAGAACATCCCCCTGGTGGGCCCCTCTTCGTCCCATCAAGCAGCAGAGGACGAGGGTGAACCAGGTCAGCCGGAGGAAGGGTTTGGGGTATTCGACTTAATCTACCAATCTGAGGACCCTCCGGGTGACCTAGGTGACCCAGCCTTGTCCGAGGCGGAATTATCATTAATAGGCACCTCTTCTCAAGCCGAGATGGGAGTCAAAAGAATACCTTTAACCCCCCTTCTCCAACTCCTCGAGGACCAACCAGGGAAGGATACCCAGGAGGCACCACAACCCAATGCTCCTCCTCCACCAGCTCGGCCCCTTACAATTCAAACCAGGTCATCCTCCACCAAGTCCCAACCACAGTCCACCCGTTACGAACCTCCCACCTCCTCCCAACCAGCTCGGTCTCCTCGACCCGAAGGTGCTGATTCTAAGAGAAAGAGGAGCCCCAAGGGCAAGGACATCGTGGACGAGGGAAAATCCCAACCTCCTAAGGAGAAGGATGAGACTCCGCCCACAAAACAACCGAAGATCGGACCCCAAGGCAGAGGCAAAGGACCCGCAGTTCAAACCTCTCAAGGCAAAGGAAAAGGAATTGATTCCCAATCCTCTCCGAGCGCCTGGCTTCCTGCCCCAATGCTTCACAGGGGTCCATTACTGGAAACTGCCTCTCTGAGGGACCTTGGAGACGGCGAGGGTGGATACGTGGCAGATGCATTAGGGAGAACCATGCTACTTCCTAATGACATGGAAGAGCTGAAGAGAATGAGGATGCAGGAGGTTTTTCTCAGTACTAAGAGATATTTGGGCATGGTAAGATTTCTTGAAACCTAACACTTTACTAATTCTTGTCACCAGTTTGTCACTCACTACACGTTCATCTTTCTTGACAGGCTCTCCAGGCAACCTATAGGATGGAGGAAGAAGTGCATGACAGGAATAAGGTGGCCGAGAACGAACGCAAGAGGCGCATAACGGCCTCAAAGACTCTCGAAGCTACTGAAAAGGAACTTGCCCAAGTCAAGGATGACTTAACAATGACCACTCGCGAGAGGAATAACGTCTCGGCGGGCCTTGCTAGTGCCCAAAAACAGGCCAAGGACCAAACCAAGCGCGCAATTGAAGCCGAGGACCAGCTGCAAATAGCCAGAGCTCTGATCGAGGATTTAAATAAGCAGCTGGCCACGGCTCTGCATGAGAAAGGAGTGGCAGAATATGCCCGTGATGAAGCCGTAAGGGCAAAGCAGGAGGCCGAGTTTGCCAGGAATGAGGCGGAAGCTGCCAAGAATACGGCCGAGGACGATGGTTACAACATGGGAGTAGCTGAGACCCAGGCCATCCTTAAGGCGCAGATCCCTGGTGTGTGTAGGTTTTATTGCTCCCAGGTTTGGGAGGAAGCATTGAAGCGAGCTGGGGTGGATGCCTCATCCGATTTGTGGAGGGCGGAGAGCATATTCTACCCGGCAGCCATCCGCGAGGCCACTTCGACTAGCCCCGCGGCTACTCGTGATCAGCCCGAGGAAGAGATCACCCCGTTGGAAGACTTACAGGCCAGCGGTTCTTCTAGCAAGGCGCCCAAAGAAGGAGAACTTCAGGATGTGACAGTGATATCCCAGCGCATGAGTTCTGAGGCACCTAAAGAGATTGCCGAGCCCGTGGCTGGCATTCAGGTGCCTAATACAGAGGAACCCACCATACTTGCAGAGCCGTCGCAGGCCACTTCCCTTGCCGTGGTTCCCCAGAGTACCAGTGCTGGTCCTGTTCAGCCTTCCCCAGAAGGGACCATCCTTCCAGGCACCGAAGCTGAATCTGCTCCCATTTCCCAAAATGTTACCGACAAAAAAGCAGAAAAGTAGAAACCTTCGTTGGGCTTTTTTGTATTCGTTTCTATTTGAACGATTAACTTGTTTCTTTTCCTTTCACAAACTTCTTAATTTATTGATGGTTTACAAGCATTTGAACATGTATATATGAAATCTTGCTTTTTCTTTTTCCTTCTGATTACATCGTTAACCGCCCTAATAGACGCGCACTATTTGCTTATGAACTCTGCGCTGATTTATTTTAACATGTACAAATAGCTATGCATGTAATACATTCATCACCATGTTCCCCGAACCCTAATTTGCTTGCGCCCACAAAGGCCTTAGATTTATTCCTAACCTTTGTCTTACGAAGATATAAGCACCATTTTTAACGTTACGCATAATAGTTAAAACTCGCTTAGTGCCTGGTTTTCCTCATCCAAGTAGTCGGTTTCCCCGTAGGCTTGAGTCCGAGGACCATACAATGCCTTGGTTCTGTCCAAAACCTAGTTTTCATTACATCCAGGTAGTTGGTTTCCCCTGAGGCTTGAGTCCGAGGACCATGCAATGCCTTGGTTCTGTCCAAAACCTAATTTTCATTACATCCAGGTAGTTGGTTTCCCTTGAGGCTTGAGTCCGAGGACCATGCAATGCCTTGGTTCTGTCCAAAATCTAGTTTTCCACATCCAGGTAGTTGGTTTCCCCTGAGGCTTGAGTCCGGTGGACCATGCAATGCTTGGTTCTGTCCAAAACCTAGTTTTCCACATCCAGGTAGTTGGTTTCCCCTGAGGCTTGGGTCCGAGGACCATGCAATGCCTTGATTCTGTCCAAACCTAGTTTTCATTACATCCAGGTAGTTGGTTTCCCTGAGGCTTGAGTCCGGTGGACCATGCAATGCCTTGGTTCTGTCCAAAACCTAGTTTTCCACATCCAGGTAGTTGGTTTCCCCTGAGGCTTGAGTCCGGTGGACCATGCAATGCCTTGGTTCTGTCCAAAACCTAGTTTTCTACATCCAGGTAGTTGGTTTCCCCTGAGGCTTGAGTCCGGTGGACCATGCAATGCCTTGGTTCTGTCCAAAACCTAGTTTTCTACATCCAGGTAGTTGGTTTCCCCTGAGGCTTGAGTCCGGTGGACCATGCAATGCCTTGGTTCTGTCCAAAACCTAGTTTTCTCATTGTGTGGGATCTTGGCTTTAGGGGAGTTAGCTCCTCGGCCAAACCCCTAGAGTTTATCCATACGGTTAACGTTACAAGGTACCTAGTTTACTCTTTACAGGGGACCTTGGCTTTAAGGGAGTTGGCTCCCCAACCAAGCCCCTAATCAAGAAACATAGTCCCTAACAGAACTTTATACTAGAACTCTATAACCGACGGTTAGATATAACGAAGAAGCTCCATCGACCCACTTCCTATACCAACACACAAGCCTTTCCCACAGACGGCGCCAATTGTAAGGACGCGATTCGTGACGGACCGTAACAGTGTCGGGTTCGCACGTGAAAAGGCCCCTAACAATATCATTTGTAGAGCGTGGGTTTGAAAGGCTAGGCCTTGTTCGATAGGCGGTGGGTTTTTTCGCGGTGTTCGTATGAACTTAAGCTTTCCTACACCCCTGGAGTCTTTCTCCTGGAGGTGGGCTGGGAGGCTCTGGTTTCTGGCCATTTTTCCCAACCCCCCAATCGGTGCACCTTCCTTTTTATTATATAGTCCGTCTTGGCTGATCCTGACCCTCCACTTGTAGGTCAGGCAAGAGCTTGTTCCTGTGTCCATCCCATCAACTGTCCCGTCTAACTTTCTATTAGTTGCATGGATCGACGTTTGCACCGCCCAAACGTCTTTTCTCATTAACCAACTCTGGGTATTGGCAGGTACATTTACTGAAGGGGGTGGGACGCACTTTCCTTGGTCCGAGTTCACACCCTGCTTCCCTATGGGCCCCATTCCGTTCACATCCCTTTGAGGGGGCTGTTTGGGGATTGCCTACACCAAGGTGTTGGTCTTCCTGTTGAAGTTATGAAATGCCGAGGACAGGGTAAGTTCTCAGCCGTTCCCCTTGCTACCTCGGCCACTGAGCATTTGTCTTCGGCAAGGTACCTCCTCGGCACGGGCCCTGGGCCCAGATAGAGTTTGGGCCGGACTGCAGAGCTCTCGGACCCACAACTACTAATAAGGAAAAACAATACCCAAGTTCAATATTATATACATAATTTAAATTCAAATCTACCATCTCAAATGCAAATCAAATAATAACAAATTCTTCAAGAAGATATACAACCATGCTTGCAATGAAATGTATCTCCTCTCAAAATCACCAGTAACCCAAGGCATGCGACATTTTAACCTGAAATAAAAAGAATAAACAAATGTAAATGTCAACTAAAGTAAATGACAAAAATGCATACAAAATAGTTTTAATATCCAAATAAAACTTTAACATTTTTATTTTTCAAAAGTACCATAGTTGAGAAGATATGAAATCTTTATGTATTTAACAAAACTTAACTTGCATCAAAACTCAACTTAATCTTCATCCCAAAGATCTCCAATAGATTCATCATTGCTAGATAAATCTTTTTCCTGATTTGAGCTTAAAACATCATCATCACTATATATTTCTTCTTCATGGTTGGAGTTTGTATCTCATTCCTCATTAGACAAGTCATCATTGATGAACATACTTTCATCAAGTTGTACATATATATCATCAACAACTATTAAGGCCCCCAAATTTATTGCTGTCACATCATCTCTATGTAACAGAGTTGAGTCTTCATCATTTTCTTGTTGAATTATTACATTAACCCTAATAAATTCACTTTCTTGATATACCTCATCACTATTATCTTCTTTATTTTTTTCATGCATCCAACTTCATTTTATCCATTTTTATGTTCCTATCATAATTTCAACAAACACATTTTTACTTGAAGTGGGTCAATGAGTTAAACAAGTTCTCTAACAATTGAATTTAGTAAGTTATTCTAGAGAATTTTCCATCATTCAAGTATTATCAACAAGAGAGTTTACATGCATTAATATTTCATGTTGTAACAATTAAAACAACTAATAAGATTATTAAAAAGCTAAATGATAATTCATAGATGTAATAGAAGTCAACTACTTACCAAGTATAACCCAACTTTCTTCACAAGGTTGCTACTTCTTGTAAACTAGCCCGCTTTATAGGAATACCAGCAATAGCTTTGAGTTGAATACAAATCCAAGCATCAAATGAAAAAGTGGGACAAAATAAAGGATAGAGAACTCTATGGTAGCTCCAAGAACCCAACAGTGAGTTAAAAATATAATATTTTTTAAAAGAAAAATTAAAATAATAAATGATCAAATGACTAAGCAATGAGAAGTGAAAATGAATGATGAAGTTTGGAATTTTTGGACCACAAGATTTTCAATTCAGACATACCCATTATTAAAAAAAAATGTCAAGGTAAATAAGCCAATGCCAAGCATCACATAAGGTCTTATAATAACTACTGAGTATCCCAACCCCAGCACATACGTGGATTTCAAACAAATTAAAATAAAATTATATACTAGTTACTATACAATGCTCTAGTTAATTAATTTATTTGAGACTTTCGATTATATTTTACACATCTAGGAACAAAGTTGTAACACCATAAAAATGACTTCTTTTATAGAATTAATTTTGAGAGAAACATGATCATACCAAATTGAGATAGTCAAGATGAAGGTATCGGCAAGAATGAGATTTAGCTATAGCTGAAAAATGTTGCAGATGTCAATGCCAAGCTCTTATAATGTATAAATTTCATCAAAAAAAAAAAATGTATAAATTTTGAGCTTATAATCCCCTGCTATATTAGTATGTCACTATTTTAGATCCTCATGTAAGTGTGAATTAATTAGGGGAATCAATATAAAAAGAGGATGTATCCAATTACTACCTTAATAGTGCACACAAAGACAATTGGAAGAGTACTGCCTAGGTCAGCTATGGAATGCTTTTCCTGCCAATAGTCAAACTATATATTTATTGTTAGGTGCATCATAGCACCATGGGTCCAGCCCACACCTTATCAAAGCTCTAAATGAGCTTGTCTTGCAAGCTTGTAGAAAAGTCAGCCTTCATTAAATGAGACATGACTTGAGGTGGGACACGTTGGCTTTTGGCTGAAGCAAACAAAGGCCACTTGGCCAGAGTGTGAGAAGAAACACACTGAGAGAGAGAGAGAGAGAGCTGAAGTATTGTGAGTTCCACAGAGCAAGCAAGAAACACATAGAGATATTCAGCCATTTGAGGTGCAGTCTGAATGAAGAAATATAGAGATACACAGTGAGAATATGAGAGAGAATATGAGAGAGTGAAAAAGAAGAATGTGACATTTTTCTTTGCTCAAGTTATACACATAAGGAAGAAAAATTGGTAGAGTCCTCTTGGAGTTTTTGAGTGCTACAATTAGGGAGAGTGGGAGTATTCAGAGGAAGATTTGGCTATTGATTTTGTGGTGAAATTGTATTTATCCTTGAAATTATTTGTCATATATCCAACTTATTGTGGACTCAAGCTTAGCACAAACTTGAGAGTTGTAATTTCTATTTCACAATGAATATTTTTCAGAGTTGCTCCGTGATTTTTCCCTCCACACTAGGGTATTTCACGTAAAATTTGGCATTCTTTGGTGGATGTGTTTATGTGATACTTGCTAGAATTTTTTTGTTTCCATAATATTACTATTACTTAATAGTCACTCATTTTAATTCACACATAGACATTAAGGGGATTTAAAAACTTTTCCCCAACATTTACATTAAGGGTTTTAGATAGTACAAAGGCAGAAACTTTAGTAAAAAAATTGTGCCTTTTTTTATAAATAGTTATCAAATTCTGGAGTTTCTTGAAATTTCCACACAGTGATGAATACAAACATATTTTAAAGGACCCAAACACGTTTTAAATGACCCTGTCAAACAACTTTTTTTTCTTTTTTTTTGGGGTGCAATTGTCAAATATATAAGCAATTGTTTTTTCAGAGTCAATGAAATATATAAGCAGAAGGATTCAGTGACTTGTCTAGGCTTAAGTTGGAATGAAGCACATATTCGTAGTACCATAACCATTAATTACCAAAAAAAAAAAAAAAAGCATTAGCAATTAAGGCATGTAGTACGGTAGCTAAATCCCAACTCTATCTTTGATTTATTATATTATATATTTATTAATTTAATGACAAAAACAAAACAAAAAAAGAAAAGTCATACCTAAGGTCCCACTGATTGGAGCAAACTTTAATATGAAATCTGTAAAAAAAATTGAAAAGCGAGCCAACATTACGAACACTAATACGAACAAGAAGTAAAGGAAAAAAAAAATGAAAACACAAATGAGAGAAGAGAGAAGAGAGACAATACCTGGAAAGTGGCTAAGAGATGGTCAACGGCAGTGGATCTACAGGTTCTGCAGGTGTTAAAGAGATGGTTCGTAGTAGGCCTAAAGGTTCAGTGGGTGTGTGAGAGGGATGGAGAGAGATGATGAGTGATAAGTGGGTAATTGGATACTGACCGAGAAAGAGTTGGAGATCATGGCTCATGGGACTTTAATTCAGTTACTTTATTATTATTATTTTTATTTACATTTCATGAGTTATTGTGACAAAAAAACTATATCTTGTGACATTAACTTGTCACAATAGGCCATCTTTTTTTTTTTTTTTTTTTTTTTTTTGAGGAACTATCACAATAGGCCATCTATTGTGAGAGACTTAGGTTGCCTTCGTTAAAACACAATATTGTGACAAACTATTTTGTTTAGTCACAATATAGTTTTATATTTTACTAATAAAATTTTTGGTGGAGATACAATAATTTATAAATTGACAAAATTGTCCAAACTAATAAATTTTATTTTACTCTTGAAAATAACTTAAAATTTAAAAAACCAAGAAACCTCTAAAATACCCCGAAACTACTCAAATGAAAAAAAATATATATTTGGAACAACCAAAATGACTAAAATGTACTGCGAATGTCTAAAATACCCCTAAAACCTTCAAAATGACCACAATACCCCCAATTTTTTTTAAATGACCAAAAAAACCCAAAATCACTAAAATGACCAAAATACTACCAAAATTTCTAAAATGACCAAAAATACTCTCGAAACTTCTAAAATGACCAAAATAACCGCAAAAATCTAAAATAACCAAAATACCCCTAAACCTTTAAAAGGACCAAAATACTCCTGAAACATAAAAAATAATCAAAATACCTCCAAAACCTCTAAAATAAGCAAAAATACATTGAAACTTCTAAATACCTCAAAACCACTAAAATGACCAAAATACCCTTGGAACCACAAAAATGACTAAAATGTACTATGAATGTAAAAAAAAACTCCTGAAACCTCCAAAATGACCAAAATACTTTGGAAACAACTAGAATGACCAAAATGCACACAAAACTACTAGAATACCCCTAAACCTAAAAATTTACTAAAATAACCTCAAAACTTCTAAAATATCCAAAATACCCTAAAACCTCTAAAGTGACAAAAATGCCACTGAAACCTCTAAAATGAAAATTTTGGCCTTTTAAGAGTTTAAGGAGTATTTTGTTCATTTAGTAAATTTTGGTCATTTTAGATATTTCAAGGGTATTTGGGTCATTTTAGATATTTCAAGGTTTCAGGGTATTTCAGTCATTTTAAAGATTTCGAGAGTTTTTTTTTTTTTTGGTGTCAGTTTAGAGGTTTTAGGGTATTTTTAGTCATTTTAGAGATATCAAGAGTATTTTGGTTATTTTAGAGGTTTGGGGGTATTTGGGTCATTTTAGATGTTTTGAGAGTATTTTGGTCATTCTAGTTGTTTTGGGGATATTTTGATCATTTTAGAATATACTTATATAGCCTTGGGGGCATATGTCTCATTATATCTTACATGCATCAAGAATAAGACGTGTTTAGATTGATGGTTTTGATTTTAGAGGATAAAAACAAAAATAACTTTAGTTTGAAAACCATTTGAAGACCCCACAATTAGTAAGGGTTAAAGTCAAGATAAATTGGAAATCTCATGTTTGATCCAAGGGAGAACCTACTAGTATCTTCCCTTAAAAAATGAATTTTTGAAAATTAGTATTTTTTATGGAAAATATAATTTAAAAGGTAGTGCTTTGAACTAATACTTCTGTCACTCCAATATGTGATTCAAGGGAAAACATAACTTTAAAGGAAGTAATTTGGGGAACATAGTTTCAATTGGATGTTAAATTATGAGAACAAGGATAACTGAATCTTCATAGGACCACATGGCATGTGACCATCATGCTCCAATTCATATTCAAATCTTGATCATTGGATTTCAAGAGTATGATGGTGACATATTGGTGTTGGTAAAATTTGAGACCAATTGGATGGTTAGATTAAGATAACAAAGCCATACAAGTATGCAACACATGTCCATCATGCACCATAATTAGATCTAGAATTTGATTGTTGGATTTGAAAAGTGTAATGAAAGGTTAATTCTAGCAAATTATGGTCACAATCGAATAGTTGGATTTAGAGAAAGATGCGGTCAAAGTTTAGTTAAACTTGGTTAAACTTGGTCAAACTTAATAGATGGTCCTGAGATCGTTGGAAATTTTGACGGTATTTTGGTCATTTTAGAGGTTTGGGGAACATAATTTTAATCGAATGGTTAAATTATGAGAACAAGGATGACTGAATCCTCATGGGGCCATATGGCATGTGACCATCATGCTCCAATTCATATTCAAATCTTGATCAATGTATTTCAAGAGTATGGTGACATATTGGTGTTGATGAAATTTGAGAATAATTGGATGGTCAGATTGAAAGAACATAACCATACAAGTACACAACATATATCCATCACGCGCCATACTTAGATTTGAAATCTAACTATTGGATTCGAAGAGTGCAATGAAAGGTTAATTCTAGTAAATTATAGTCACAATCAAATGGTTGGATTTAGAAAAATGTGTGGTCAAAGTTTAGTTAAAGTTGGTCAAACCTGGTCAAACCCGGTCAAACTAAATAGATGGTCCCGAGACCACTGGACTTAGTGAAATTCATATTCGAATCTTAATCATTGGGATTGTAGAGTATGGTGACATATTGGTGTTGGTGAAATTTGAGAACAATTAGATGGTAGATTGAGAGATTATAGCCATATAGGTACACAACACATGTCCATCACAATCCATCCTTAGATTTGAAATCTAACCGTTGGATTAAAAGAGTGCAATGAAAGGTTAATTTTAGTAAATTATGATCACAATCAAACGGTTGGATTTAGAGAAATGCACGGTCAAAGTTTAGTTAAAGTTGGTCAAACTTTATAGATGGTCCCGATACCACTGGACTTGGTGAAATTCATATTCGAATCTTGATCATTAGGATTGAAGAGTATGGTGACATATTGATGTTGATGAAATTTGAGAACAATTGGATGGTCAGATTGAGAGATCATAGCCATAAATGTACACAACATATGTTCATCACATGCCATCCTTAGATTTGAAATCTAACCATTGGATTCAAAGAGTGTAATGAAAGGTTAATTTTAGTAAATTATAATCACAATCAAACGGCTAGATTTAGAGAAAGAGGTAGTCAAAGTTTAGTTAAAATTGGTCAAACCCGATTAAACTTAATAGATGGTCCTGTGACCACTGGACTTGGTGAAATTTATATTCAAATCTTGATCATCATAATTGAAGAGTATGGTGACATATTGGTGTTGGTGAAATTTGAGACCAATTGAATGGTCAGATTAAGAGAACATAGCCATACAGATATACAACACATATCCATCTCACGCCATACTTAGATTTGTAATTTAATCGTTAGACTTGAAGAGTGTAAGGAAAGGTTAATTCTAGTAAATTATGGTCACAATCAAACAGTTGGATTTAGAAAAATGTGCAGTCAAAGTTTAGTTAAAGTTGGTCAAACCCGGTCAAACTAAATAGATAGTCCCGAGACCACTGGACTTAATGAAATTCATATTCGAATCTTAATCATTGGGATTGTAGAATATGGTGACATATTGGTGTTGGTGAAATTTGAGAACAATTAGATGGTAGATTGGGAGATTATAGCCATATAGGTACATAACACATGTCCATCACACGCCATCCTTACATTTGAAATTTAACTGTTGGATTCGAAGAGTACAATGAAAGGTTAATTCTAGTAAATTATAGTCACAATCAAACGGTTGGATTTAGATAAATGCACGGTCAAAGTTTAGTTAAAGTTGGTCAAACCTGGTCAAACTTAATAGATGGTCACAATACCACTGAACTTGGTGAAATTCATATTCGAATCTTGATTATTAGGATTGAAGAGTATGATGACATATTGATATTGATGAAATTTGAGAACAATTGGATGGTCAGATTGAGAGATCATAGTCGTAAATGTACACAACATATGCTCATCACACGCCATCCTTAGATTTGAAATCTAACCATTGGATTCAAAGAGTGTAATGAAAGGTTAATTCTAGTAAATTATAATCACAATCAAACGGCTGGATTTAGAGAAAAAGGCGATCAAAGTTTAGTTAAATTTGGTCAAACCCGGTTAAACTTAATAGATGGTCCTATGACCACTGGACTTGGTGAAATTTATATTCAAAACTTAATCATTAGGATTGAAGAGTATGGTGACATATTGGTGTTGGTGAAATTTGAGACCAATTGAATGGTCAGATTAAGAGAACATAGTCATACAGATACACAACACATATCCATCTCACGCCATACTTAGATTTGAAATCTAACCGTTGGACTTGAAGAGTGTAATGAAAGGTTAATTCTAGTAAATTATGGTCACAATCAAACTATTAGATTTATAAAAAGGCATAGTTAAAGTTAGTCAAACTCGATCAAACTTAATAGACAGTCTCGAGACCACTAGACTTTATGAAATTAGGTTTAGTGGGAAGGTTTTCAGTGGATTATTGGGTATTGGAGTAGTTGTTAGAAAATGTTAATAAAGAAATAATTTTGAAAATAATGAACATCTTGTTAACATTGACTTAGATAAAATTGATTAGGCAAAATGATGAAAAATTTTATTATTTTGGCTCATATATCATGTATTATTACTTCTGATTTTAATTAATATGAATATGTATGTTATAAATATATTTTAATTTGATTTATTTACTTACTTTTGGTAAATATCATTACATAATTGATGATTGAATTGGTTATTAGTTGAATATATTATGAATTTATAATAAATATACCTTTCATATATTTATAATGAATTTATTAGTTTGGTAAATATTGACTAATACCTTTCTTATGACACATGATATAGAAAAATAAAAAATTGATTCACAATACGATTCACATTTTGATAACTATGAGAATTAGTCAGTATTTTGAGTGGAATCAGAACTTTCTCAATTTTTATTATTTTTATCGACTTCAAGTTTCAAATGGGTAACATTATGATTTGAGAGTATATTGAAGCAACAAGCCCTCCGTTGTCTCATATTTTCTTCTTCTTTTTTTAACGGATTCGAAAGTTTTAAACTACTTTGGAGGCTTCAAGTTTATTTTGGTCATTATATAAGTTTAGGGGTATTTTGGTCATTTCGACGAGGTTAATGGTATTTTAATCATTTCAAACATTTTAAAGGAATTTATGTCATTTTAAATATTTTAAGAGGCATTTGGAGGATTTGATTAAAAAAAAATCATATTATATCAAAATTGTTTTGGCCACATATTAGTGATGACAATCTTTGTCTTCATTAAAAGATCCCTTACAGCGACGACCTAATTCGTTGCTAATATAAAATCTGCTTCCCTCCAATAATTCTCACCATTTTTTGAGAGTGAAAATTTTACCCTCCATTATATTTAGGTAGATATATTTGCAACGACATGTTGTGTCATCGCTAATAGCCTTTCGCTAATAGCCTTCTAATAGCGACCACCAATGTGTCATCACTGATAAATAAAGCATATACATAACATATTTACTATGAATTTTTGGCCACATAACTGTGACGAAACATAAGGTCGTCACTAAAGATGATTATTAGTTATGATAGATGTCGTCGTTAAAATACCTTATTTTAGCGGTATAAATGTCGTCACAACAAAATTTATTGTCATTGCTAAAAGTTTCCCTCCATTTTCCAAAAGTGAATAAAATTTCCTCCATGGCGTTAGCAACGACTTATTAGTGACTACCTTAGTGTTGTCGCTACAATACACTTATTAGTGATGACCATATATTTTCGTTGCTAATGTATGCTTAATAGTGACGATTTTTTGGTCGTCGCTAAAACATTGGTCGTAAAAGACCAAAATTCTTGTAAAAATAATAGTAGCAAAAGACCACTTAATCATGCCAAACGGACACTAAGAATCCATTTTTGGAACGATTTATTTAGCTGAAACTGAAATTTTTTTTGTTGAAAGTATTGTAGATAAAGCTAAAAGGTAGCTGAAATAGTACAGTGAGACCCATGAATAGTACTAAAAAGTGTAATGAGACTCATGAATACAAAATATAAGCTAAATAATAAAAAAAAATCTGGCTTTTTAAGCCAATACTAAACACAACCTAAGTATGTTTTTAAACATCATTGAACATATGTTATCGTTTTATATATAGTAAAATTTACATCAAAATATTGAACATATTACATATGTTATTGTTTCTATCATATTTTCACTGTCGGGCCAACAGTGAGATGGTGAATTTCATTATATTGATTAACAGGATATATACAACCATAATCTAAGATCAATGTTCTAAGTAAGGAGATATTAATTTTCTTAGGTTCAAATCTTGGAGTTTTTCTAGAAGGATTAGAATCTAAAGTTTCAGTATTTTATATAACTTCTATAGTAATACCTTCTAAATTTTGGACACTTTCTCACTTAAAAGTGTACACTCTTAAAATATGCATCAATAATAGATGACTTGCTCATAATTTACTTCTACTTTGAAACCTAAATTTATTTACATTGATCACAATGGATATTTTAAAAATAAATTTAGATAATCATTTAAATAATGACCAGATGTATAATTTTATGTGTACCTATTTTGAATGAGGTACGTGTGGCATAAAAATTATCTTAACAATGAAAAATGAAATATCGTTCCTTTAAATAATTTGATAGTAAATGTTTTAAAATGTTAAGAGTCTATCCAGTAAATTTTTATATGATTAGTTTAACTTTAGCATGTGCATTCTATTTAGCTCAACTTGTTGTGGAGTATTTTGTTGTTGAATAAAGATCCCGATTTCATATCTTGCTTATAACAAAATATCAATTGATATCTTGGTTAGATGGTAATTAAAGAGCAATTATTATAGAACAAATATCATAAGTCTCTCTCTCTCTCTCTCTCTCTCTCTCAAAAGCTATGGGGTATGAGCCCCCTTCCCCTCTGCCAATGTGCAATAGATTTCAAGTTCAAGATATATACTCCCGTCATACAATTTATTAGGAATTTCATGGGATGTTACCATTGGTTCTCCTATTCTAACTGATGAGTTAAACCTCAAAGAATAACATAATCGGTTGGGACGCCATGGCTCATAGAGCGAAAGTTGTTAACAGAAGACCCATGCTGTTGGAATGAAAGGCATGCATTAATGTATAGCATTAAGTTACTCTGAGCTTGTTATATGTAAGACCAAGTGCAATACAATGCTCACGATTTTCTTCTTCGTATTTTTAGATTTTCATATTCGAATTTTCTTATTAGTGCATCCAGTTTAGGACAATACAGAATGCCCAAACACCCAAAAGTCCTTGAACCTGAATTCTCGTTGTTTGCTTCTTGCGATGGTCCATGATCTTCTTTGTCCTTAGCAAGTGTCAGATTGCCAAAGACAATGAGGAAAATGGGGTCCCTAACATAAAATCAAGCTTTATATTGTCACTGCTATTTGCACCTGTGAAGTACTTGAAAAGAATTCATTTTCCCATCCACATAAACTTCCAAAGTGTAACAAGTAACAACATCTGTTTGCTCATTTAGTGGCTACTGCAGATGCAGACATAAAATGGGAAACTGACAGGTTGTTCCTTTGCTTAGTATCGACAAATTTCAATCAATTTTAAGAATATCATCGTGTCGGCCACTCAGTTTTTCACATAAGCTCGTGTGCCTAAACTTAGCAATATTTATTGAATCATTATTGAAAAGTTCTCTCCCTCTTTTTTTGTTTTTTTTTTTTAGAATCAATTATTGAAAAGTTCTCTCCCTCTTTTTTTGTTTTTTTTTAGAATCAATTATTGAAAGTTCTCATTAAACCTATTCTGTCTCTTAAAGGATTGTGGAAGGCAGATTGGAAAATAAATTAAGAGGGTTTAGGTTGCATAAATATTGGAGAAATTCAGTTTCAAATTCATCGCCCTTTGAGATTTTTATTTTATTTTTTTGATAATTTGATAGTTAGGAGTAGAGAGATTTGAACGCCAGATATCTCTATTTGAAATATTAAAAAGTATCAGTTAAATTATAAAACTCAATTTTTAATAGCTTATTTGGAAATTCTAAATCACTATAACCCAACTTTATTAGCCACTAAAAGCATTATAATATAAAAAATAAAAAAAAACTAATGTGACCGATGAAAACCAAAGAAAGTAATAAAATAGAGTGATGATGAAAAAGAAAAGAAAAAAAATGCTAGGTTATATAAAGAAAGAGAAAGAAAATGATGAAAACAAAAAGAAAAAAGAATTAGAAACAGTAGGAAAGAAAAAGTTCAGGCATGATTAGGAAGAAATTAAACAGAAGATGAGAAAAGGAAATGAAAGAGAAAAAAAAAATTATTGTGGTGGAGCCCAACAATTTGTTTCTATGTTTATATTGCTGAATGAAAGGGACAATTCTTATTTTAGTTTCAGAAAATGAAAAATATATTTCATAGATTATTTATAAAAAAGAAATTCCAAATACACTCAAAAACTGCAAAATTCATTTGGCTTTATGAAAATATATGAAATATATTCTGTGCGGACTATGGCCCAAAGTAACGAGTTGGGCCTTGGGCCTGTCCGAGGATGCCAGCTTGTCCGAGGAGGCAACGTGGCTTAGGCGATCCATGTTAAGTCTATCACGGGAAACAAAGAAAAAAGGTCCGAGGAGGAATTCCTCCTCGGACACTGAAAATCCGGAGCGGAGGTACGTCCAAGCCACTGAAGTCCATCCCCTAAATACGTGAAAAGGAAGGAAACACAAAATATCTAAGCAAAAACTGCTACCACTACATTGAATGCACTACAACTACTTTCCTGGCCGCATTAATGTGGAGAAGACCCCTGAACAGTGTTACCTTAGTTACTACAACTCACAAAGAACTGAAAGAGATGTCTGATGGGATGAGTGCTCAAGTGGAGGCTTGGATGATCCACAATTGTAAAGCCCAGATGATAAGGAAGGGCCTATATAATGTATAGAAGCCCCTATAAGGATGGAGACGGAGAAAAGGAAGGTAGAATACTGTAGCATGCAAAGAAACCCTAATGTACTGGTCTGTATACACAAATTAAGTTTTTAGTCTCTTCAGACCGTGAGATCTTTCAACGTAATGGCTTTTGTTCTTGTCCATGTGTACCTTTATCCCATGCAAGCCTCTGTTTAACTTATCTAAATCTAATTCTTTGACCCATACTCTACAAAATTCATTGTGTTGGATTTTTTTAGATCAAGACTTCACAAGATAGGGGTTTGGGCTCCAAACTGTCCCCACACATTCCTAATAAAATTACCAAACTGACCTGAGTGGTTATCTCCTATATTAAGTTCAAAAATATAAAAGAGAGTAATTAATCAATATAATATTGATAGTTTTAAAATCCATGAGTAGTTAATCTAATATTCATAGGTCCAAGCTCCAAGACTTAAATAATTTTTGGCATAAATCCCGTCATATTATATCAAAGTCTTTATGAGAAAAACTTTTAACACATTATAATTTTTTGGATCAAGTGGTTTTCTTTATATTATCTCAAGACTTTACACACAAAAATTCTCAATGTTAAACTTTTTAATAATAAAAGAAATTAAAGGGGGTGGGGAGGGAATAATGTGGCATCACCTTAAAGTTGTTTTATTGGCTTAGGTATGTTTGGTACAATTTTTTAAATAAGTTGGCTTGTGTTTTTTTATCCAATTTATGTATAATTTTTTAAAAATTCACATTTTTTTTAGATACAAATATAATTTTATTAAACTTATTTTTTTAATCAAAATAAATCATTGTAAATAAGCTATCCGGAAAACACACGTTAGATTCCATCAACTATCACGATTCATTAATGGTTAAACTATTGGTTCTTACAACATAGTTGTCTTCCGCAAGTCCACTCCAATATTTGTCAGTAAGAGTTGACATGGTCGCCCTCAAAATCTAGGATAATATTTCAGGTATATCAGTTTTCTGGGTCGATATATTGACATTAAAAAAACTTCCAGATTTGGAAGGTAGAATAACTAACATAGCAGTGATGAATAGCCTAACCTTGTCCAGAGAAAATATTTATAATTAAGCGAACGAGAGAGAGATGAAGGCAGTAATAGCATGCAGATGAGCAATTTGGCAATTTGGGTATAGGATAACATATTGAAAAGAAACAGATGACAAGTTGAAATTTCTTGATAACCAAAACCACATTGCAAGTTGCAACAGTTTGTGGGAGCTAGGGAGAGAGATGAAGAAAGGATTAAGAAGAAAATTATCAATTTGGCTGAAGGATAACTTATAAAAAAAGAAGGAGAAGACAGTTTCTGAACTTTATTCATGGACAGAACAGGTTGTTACAATTAAAGAAGAATAAGTGCAATCAGATACATAGTTACGTAGGTTGCTCATATTGCATTCTACATATTTCTGCAGCAACTTTTATAGTTGGCTATATGTCTCATATTCAATTTTTCAAAACAGAATTACAGAGTCTGCATATATTAAAGGGTGGAAATATGCCTTACGTTTTTTTTGGATAACAAATTTATCTGGTGGAGGGTTTTACTCGTCCATGTTGATCTGCAGATGATCCATGAATTTTGGTTATTATTTTGATTTGGGATCGATGAGTGCTGCATCCTTGAAACGCAAATGAGTCAATTATAAGATGAGTTGGGATTGATGTTGTATAGTCTTATTGCCTGACTTGGTGTTCCAACGTGGGATCAAGTTCCGATCAAGTTTTTTTCATGAATTTGTTTCAGACTTATATAGTAGACAGCCCTACAGGTTGATTAATTTGCAAGCGGGTCTGAATTATAACCTCATTTCATGTCACCCCAACTTGTCATTAAAAAAAAAAAATGACCGCTAAAAATTGGAAAATGGTTTAATGCATAGCTTCTTGTTGAAAACAATTAGCAATTTTTTTATGTACTTCGGTTTTCAATCAATTTTATTTGCTGAATTGTTATTAAAAATAAAAATAAAAATAAAAAGAGTACAAAGAATAAAAGAAATAGCATGGTTTCTGACATGCTCACAGCTTCACAGGGAGTCACACCCCTCTCCCCAAACTTTCTTACTTCCTATACGACCCTCTTTAAGTGTGCTTATTTCTTGATAAGGCTATATGGAAAGTGGAAACGATTTTCATAATTAATCTCTCTTATCTCAATATATATGTGGTAGATTTGTACTTTCAAAATCATTGTTATGGATAAAGAGACCTTATACTCACATGATCATCAAGGAGGACTAATTAAAATAAACAAATGAAACTTGTGTGTATGTGTAAGAATTATTAATTGGTCAGGGCAAGCGCCATATAAAGATATATTACCCGTTTGGATTGCGTCTGAGTCTTGCGTGTGTGTTGCAACTTTTTTTTTTTCCCTTTCAGAAGTGTGTTTTTGTAGTTTTATGTCACACTAGTGGATTCTATGCACTGTTCATAGGACTTATAAATCTTTTTTTCAGCAACTTTTTTATTAAAATAGCTCCCACAGTACTATTCACATATTTAAAAATTATTTTGTTACAGTGTTTTTAATTTTCAGCAAAATAAGCGATATCTAAATAGATCCATAATTTTTTTTTTTAAACTAAGTTTTTCACGAAGCTCAGGTGAGAGTATCAACCAACAGATAAAAGGAATATCAAACGATAAGTTCAGTTGACTGGGCTGTTAGTATGAACAACAAATTATCTAAAAAAGAGGTGGCTGGGCTATCATATTATAGATAACGTCGGAAAGCACATGGTCCGATGAAAGGCACTATGCTTGAAGTTGGAAAAGTACATTGCTCAGATGCTCTCCTGTATTAAAATTAATTATTGATTATTGAACATGTCTGTACTTTGTTTCGATTATATTTCCTCCGAGAAAAGTTTATAAACATAAAAAATTTTATACTTGCTAGTGTGGCAGATTGTTAATGATAAGTAAAAAAGTAATATTAGCAATAAGTCTGATGAAAACTAATAAAAGTTTGTTAACTTAATTGTTAATAAAAAAATTTTGTGTGTAGCATTGCTCTTCCTTAATTAGAAGTGTGTTGAGCGTGACTTAATTTACTAATCTAATGCATTGCAACTCTCTAACCCTCACTTATCCATTCTAGAAAATATAAAAGTCGGTATCATCTTTGTAATGTTAAGGAAAATCTGGTAGGTTTAATTTTAGCATCAGTTCATTGTATGACATTTGCTGGAGTATAAATTTCAAGTTTATTGGTGTATTTTATTTATTGTAAAAGTGGTTCAGTCCAAGCCAAAAAAACTATTCAAAGACTACTGAGTTTCGTTATTCTCAAGATAAAGAATTAATGATCTTTTGTCCATATATCATAATGAATTTCTAAGTGAAATTTGTTCACCAGAAACTAGGCATTCAAAACTTCAAAATGGACATAACTTTGACCTAATTTGAATTTAAATAAGTGAGATATAATATACTCGCTCAAGCGAAGATCGAGCAAGAATTTTGTGATATATATCCAAATTAAGCTGGAAAATAGATTTCTACTACGTTATAACCATATTTGGTGTTCCTATATAAACCATATTGTTGCGCAACTTTTAAAAGCAAGAAAGACAGCTATATTAGAGCTAAATTAACAAGTCTAATTGCCTTTCTTCTTGGGCCTAAACAAAGAAAAGCAAGCCACAACTTGTGCTATTCAGAGAGAACACATTATAACTTTTCATTTTTGTACATCATAGAAATTTTTTTTGTTCTTTGTACACTCATCTTGTGATACCAAAAGGTTGTTTAAGAGTTTGAAACCACATAGTTTTATTCTAGTGAGTTTACTATAGATTAAATCTTCAAGGAAGTGCCTTGGAGTACGCTAAATATTTTGGTTCGTTGATGTAGACGTCTTGTTTGTGAATAGATCCATATAAGAAGAAGTTCAAAGTTCTAAAGCTATTGTGGATCATATAGGTGAGTAGTTTACTAGGTCTATAAAGTATATATACAAAGGTTTTGTTCTAAATTGTAAAATTCCTTTTATAGTAAATTTTCATTGTTGGGGTAGGTATCCTTGTAGTAGTTTTTCCTTTGAAGAGTTCTTCATCAGTTTTCTAGTCTAGCACCAAATTTTCGTGTCTTTCTTGCTTTATTATTATTATTTCTTTATTCAGTCTATAGTGATAAATAATTATTTTGCGAATCACATAATTGAGATAAATTGATAATATAATTAATAATTACGCTGTAAATTACCTAAGGGGTCTAAACCGCATTCAATTATATCAATACAACAAGCGCAGAGTTTCTTAGGCAATCAGGGCAAGAATCTAAAACGAAATCAAAACCTAGATACTCTCAACTTACGCTAGCTACTCTCAACAAGCAAACAGAGGGATTGAAAAGTAAAAACTACTTTCAGATATTTCTCTATTCTATTGTTTTAAATACAAATTTTATTAAAGCTCGATCATATATATTGGTAACTTATTTTCTAGACTAAGAGTTCGACATGACAGTGAATTGTCAACTAAAAAGCAATCTTCTAAATGATGTTTAGACTTAATTTGTCTAATAAATCTTTTTTTAGAAGAACTTTTGTCTAAACCTTGTGTACAAGTCAATTGACATGCAGACCGTATTATCACTTATGTAGTTATGTGTTCCAATTTCTTGGGTTGCATCCAGATGACACCATACCTTATTGCATGCTTGTATGCTAATTTTAGAAGGAAATTATAACTAGAAATCCATTGTAATTCCTAAGGATTGGTTCACACGCATACGAATGCAATGGTGTGTTGGGAATGGGTAACCTGTAGTCAAAGCTTTCCCCTGTATATCTGCTAATGCTTTTTGTGTTTATTCAAATTCAAAAAAAAAAAAAAAAAAAAAAAAAAAGTGATACTTTTTGTGCCTGGGTGCAGACCTAAATCATGACATCAGTTACTGATGCAACCTCTGTCAAGGTGTTAGACGGACTCCCCTTGATTACATATGCCAATAATTACCAAATGGATCCGATCTCACACAGTCACACTTATGTTGTTCTAGTCATCTTTTGTAAAAATAAATGGGAAAACAACGATTTACATCTTAAAATTCAGGCAGTAAAATCCTTATAATAACACCAAGGGTATTCATATTACTATTGTCAATAATTCTATATTTTGGCATTTGGGTTTTTGGTTTTGGGCTATCCATAATAGGCGCTCATATGGGTAGCCCAAATGCCCAATATTCCTAAAGAACTTAGCCCTAGGGCTTGAGTATATGAGATTTAAGTGCATTGTTCTAGACAAATGGTACAACGGCTAGATATCAGCTAAAAGAATTGTACACACATAACTAATGGTGTAGGAGTGGAATAATTAATGTCCCCATTAGAAATATTATGTTTCTTTGACCCAAGGATCTTGGTGAAGAAACTAGTGCAAGATAAAGTTTGCTTATTTAGTATGCGCATTGAGGTAAGCGGTAGTCCATGCACACTACTCCCCTCAACTTTATTCACTGATGAAAGTGTCCATTTTTTATTTATAAATTTCCATGTTTCTTGAGTATCCCCAACTCATTAGCGTTCTCTTTACATATTGTACCCTTAATCCATGTGACACTTTCATCAATATCTTTAAGCTATTGGATTTATGAAACTCATTTGATTGTATTTGTTTGCAACTTTTGATTGTACCTTTTGCCATGAGATTGCCACATTGACCCTGTGAATGGAGAAGGAATTTGCATACATATATATTGTGATATTAATTACGATTATTAATTTTCAATGACGTCCCTATCCAAGGGGGCAATACACGGGTAGTTGTCCTTCCTGTTTTGATGATCTTATCAGGAAGGAAGCTTGTTGTTTTTTTTTTTTTGTTGCTTAATAAAGTCTTGATTTATAAAAAATAAAAAATAAAAAAAAAAAGGCGGGGGGGGGGGGGGGGGGAGATACACGGCCACATGGGAGTGTACCCTTCTTCCTAAAGGAGCAACACACTGGACATGACATTTATTTATTTATTTTATATTGTGCATATTCATACTATTCTTATAAATTGAGCAATAAATTAGGTACATACAACTATCTTGTTTTCCTTGTTTGGTCTAAATTTTGACTTTGAGGTCATTAAATTTATTGTCTTAGGCTGTGTTTGGTTGCCGTAAAATGTTTTCTAGAAAATACATATTTTTCGGAAATGCTAATTTCCGGAAAAGGAAAATATTTTTGTGTGTTTGGTTGTATTTCAAAAAATTTTCCGGAAAATATTTTCTAGTGTTTGGAAAAGAAGGAGGAAAACACAAACCAGAAAACACACAAGCCACAACCCAGAAAAATCGCGGTCTCGCCGTCGCGAGATCGCGATCAACGTCGCGGTCTCGCGACGGCGCGATCTCGCGGTCGACAATTCGCGAGATCGCGCCGTCGATCGCGATCTCGATCCGGCGCGATCTCGTGAAGCGTCGATCGCCGTCGTCGGACTGGTCCGTGCGCGTGGACTGGAGCTCGGACTGGAGATCGGCGCGGACTGGAGCTCGGACTGGTTTTCTCCTCTCGCGCGCGCGCTCTCTCTCTTTTTCCAGAAATCCATTAAGTGAAAATGAAGGCAGAAATTCATTTCCGTGGTCAAACTGAAAATTTCGATCAACAGGAAATCATTTTCCGGAAAATAATGTTTTCCGTGACAGCCAAACGCACGCATTTTCCGGAAATTGATTTCTGGAATTGGTTTGAAGCCGATTCAAACGCAGCCTTAATAAAAATTTTTGGAGACCCTTCCTGATAGTTTATCTATATGAACCTAATACCTTTTGTTATTCCTAGATAATGGTGTATGAATTATCACTTATTGGGCTTAAAGCTCATTCCCGTTGTTTCAAAATTTTTTTTTCTTTTAGATTAGCTGTTCATATTCTTAGTGACATGAGGCTGCTGGAATGTGATCACAATATTACTAGGGACACCTAAAGGGACGGAAATGAATTTTTGGTTAAGATAGGCCATGTCACAATGGGTAGGCTTATGCATAAGAGGATTCTAATGATTGCCCGATCTCAATATCAAACACAATCTATAATTTATGCCTGATCCTCTTTATTAATCAACATGAAGGCGTGAAAACTACACTTACAAAACAAGATCACAGTTACTTTTCTAAACTTTAGATTTTGCTAACCTTCTTGTGGGTAGTGTAGGATCGATGCCTCAACAATCAAACGAAAGGGACCAAAATTATTGGCTGATTCAAGCCGCTATAACGCTCACTTCTACTCACCATAACAAGAGGAAAGGAAACTAATTAAATTTCAGGATTCACCAAATCTGATCAACAACAGTGTTTAGCAACTTCAACCAAAAAAAGAAAAGAAAACAAAACAAAAGAGAGAAAACAAAACAAAACAAAATTGCTTATTTAGATTAAAGACGACGTAAAATTTTCCACTTCCCTTGAGAAGTTACAACCAAAGAACTATTACAGATAAAGAAAAAGGTTATACTCTGCCAATAACTTTGTTCCCGGGCAAAGTCAAAAAAATCATAGCAGAAAAATATGCATGCTTCACAACAATAAATGGAATTTCAACAAATGGAATTGAACTACATAGCAAAGAAAACTTGCCCAAGAACTCCATATATAGAAGAAAAATGCTCCAAGAAATGCAAGAAAGTTCAATTAATCCCACACTTCAGACCAAGAACACAAAATAAATATAAGGATCAAAGGGCAATGCGGCTTGGTTTATTGAGAGGCATCTGGCAACTTTCGAATTGGGCGAGCAGTTGAGGGTCCCTCAACCCAACAAGAAATTGGGCTAGCCCTTCAAGAAACAGAGCCCCCTGATACACACTGGTGGCGCTGATAATCTCTGCAAGAACGCTCCTTCTCATCCTATTAGCATCCAAGAACGCGCTCACCATCTCCTCCATCTCGGCCTCCACCGCCTCCACAATGACTGGTCTAGCCGCCTCTTTCCTCCCCTGGTACCAGACCCAATCCTCCGCCACACGCTCCACCAGCCCCGCCTGCGCATTCCTCACCCTGTCCACCAATGCCGGCACCATCAGCCTTAGTCCACACTCAATTTGATCAACCCGGGTCGTCAAGTTTCTACTCGGGTTCTTCCATGCCATTGCAACCTCCCACGGTTTATCGAATAAGTACTTATAATTCTCTCGAACCACATCATCATTGAATTCATCCTCTGTCTCTTCTTCTTCTTCATCAGTGTCCTCAAGGTATGAGCGAAGGAGGTTGGTGAAGAGGTAGGGATGGAGGTCGCCAAGCCAAAGAAAAGGCTTCTCGAGGGAGTTGCGCCAATAGGGGAAGAGGAGCTGAGAGACATCGTGGGAGGCGGCGAGGTCGAGGGCTTCGTAGTAGGATTGGAAGTGTTGGTGGAGCATTTCAACGTGGGTGGAGAGGGTTGGGACTGAGCCGGACATTGAGCTTCGGAGGAGGGGTAAGAGCGTGTTCTTGAGGGTGTTGAACCACTCGGAGTGGTAGTCTTTGAAGGGACGCGAGCTTTTCTTGCGGGCAAAAAGAGCCTTCAGCATCTTGGAGAAACAGAGAGATGTGTGACAGTGTGAGTGAATGGTGTTTGTTTGTTTGTTTGTTTGTTTCTTGATCTTCTTTGGCTAAGAAGAGTGAATGAGAGAGTCAGTGAAGGTTTTTGGAGGGAAAGCAGCGCAGGGATTGAAAGAGTGGTGGGATTTGAGTATTTGACAACTTGGACCTGTTGTGTGAGTTGGGCCCGTGTAGGTGTAGCTTCCGATGGCAAAAGAAAAGGCTTGGACGCCTGGGAATTTTGAAGACTAGAGTCTAGATGTATAGATGAAATTCTAGGGATCAAGGAAAAGATACAAGTCTGATCCACAAAATGTTGGTGGTATAGTGTAAACCCCATTGTGTGTTAGCTTTTAAACCACAACCTCTCTGCCTCTCTTTGCTTAATCTTGTTCACAAGACAGTGTGGATATGGGCCAAGGAAATGACATTCTCTTTGGAGCAATCATAGCATGGGTTAGCCCATACGCATACGGTTAGTTGGAAAAAAAAAAAAAAAAAAGAATCAAAGGACCACAAATTTTTTTACCACAACTTTGCGACGACTGTTATAGACAATTCAATCTACCTAGTTAAAGTTGTGGCAAAAAAAAAGGTTGCGGTCTTAGAACCAATCTAAATTGAAGCATTAGATGGAGACAATATGGATAGTGGATCAAGCTTAGGATGCCTGGACATATGTAGGCAATACAATTACGTTGAAGTTGTGAAGATTAACCCATCTGTAATGTGTGTCGAGAATCTTGACATGTTGACAGATCTTAAGGTATTATTACCAACCTCGTAGATTACTACTTCTGGAAGAGGTTATGGGCCTTCAGGACTTGAAAGTTGAAAGTCCTTATTATCAGGTTGTGACTCAGCTTGTAAGTTCGGTTGTGTTTCGAGAGTAGTGCATACTGTAAGGCCCACGAGTTGTAAAAATGGTTTTAAAGGAGAATTACTCTGGTACTGTTAATCTATATTCTTGTTCTAGAAGGCTCCTGCGAGCCATATTGTATAATGGCTATTTTTTGTGTTGCATTATTGAATTTTGCTTTCCGCTTAGCAAAAAGGAAAATTATAATTTGCCAAACGGTGAAGACTTTTCTTTCTTTCCAGAAATTAAAAAAAAAAAGCTTTTCAAGCTGAAGTGAATTATTGCTAAAAATATAGGCGACATGGGAAAGTAATTTTTTTTTTTTTTTTAAATCTATTGTTTGATCATTAGCATACAGTGAATCCTATACTTTTAAATAAGAAACTTTTTACCTGTTTCGTACGTGTGTTTAAATAACAATTTTCAGTTTTTTTTAAAATATGTGTTGATAGTGTGTGAAAATACGTGTAATGTTATTTAAAAACTGAAAACATGTGTTTAAACTTGCGTACCAAACAAGGCCTTTAAATCCCAGTCATTTATAAATGTATTATTCATCTAAAAACCTCCAAACAAATCCCACCTTCACACTAGGAATGGCAACGGGTCAGGTTCGGGTCAGGTTTTTCGATACCCAGATCCGACCCGCGTGTCCTCCCCTATTACCCGAACCCAGCCCATTTAATAAACGGGTCTTTTTTTAGCCCCAAACCTGGACCATCGGGTCTCCGCGGGCCCCGCCCAGCCACTTCTGGGCCTATTCCATGGCTGCCCAATCCAACCCAATCTTATTTAAAAAAAAAAAAAAAAAAACACACACACACACACAAACACAAATCAATCAACATTGTTGTCAGTTAAATCCTCAAACTCCATTTATCATTTATGGAAGAAACAAAACTCCAATTTTTACATTTATGGACAGATTTTTACATCAACATAACATTCACTCTGATTTTACATATTGAATCCTGAAACAAATACCCAAAAACAAAAACTACTGAGAGAGGAACAAAACTCCATTTATCATTTATGGATAGATTTTTACATATTAAATCCTCAAAAAAATATCCAAAAACAAAAACTACTGAGAAAGGAAATGAACCAAAAAAAAAAATGAACTAAAAAAAAAAAAAAAGAACTCAAACCACTAAATCTCTCTCCGATCTAACAATCACTAGCTCCTTTGTGACAAAAACGGCAACCACCACAAGATTAGTGCTCCTCCACGAGGGTGAGGGTGGGTTGGTGAGTGAATGAGAGTGAGGTTGACGATGAGATGTGAGTGTCTGAACCTAATTTGTGACTTTGAGAGTCTTTGTGGAGCCGACTAAGGAGAGTGAGAGTCAGTGAGAGTGAGAGTCAGTAAGGGAGATGGATGAGTTGAGAGAAAAAGGAGAGAAATGAGTTTTAGGTTAGGGTTTGTGATATATATATATATATATATATATATATATAGGTAGGTAGGTTTTTTGTGATTTTATATTTAAGCTAACCGGGTCAGGTTGGGTTCGAGTTCAGGCTGAGTTTTTGCCAAAACCCGGACCCGTTTCAGGTTTTTTTTTTTAAACCCAAACCCAACCCTATTCTTCATCGGACCAGGTAAAACTTGACCCATTAGAGTCGGGCCAGGACGGTTACCTGTGGGTCGGGTATAAATTGCCATCCCTACTTCACACATGAAACGTACAAAGCAATGTTATAGGGTGGGGGGCCATGGCCCCCTAAGATTTTGAAATTTTTTTTAATATATATATATATATATATAATTATTTTCAAAATTTTCAAAATTTAGTCTACAAAAATTAAAGTTGGCCCCCACAAATATTTGAATTAGTCCAATGATACTTTTAAAAAAAATAACTGGTCTAATAATTATAGAGATATAACTTTATTTTTCGCAATTCTATATTTTTATTGTAAAATATGCTCTTATATCTGTTAAATATTTGATAAAGTTTGGCACCAAACATGTTTGAATTTATCTTTTTCAACCCATTATGTGGCGATTAACAAATTATTGAGGCATTAAAAAAAAACTTGTTACTAAAACTCACATGAAATGTCTCTTTAGTTGCTACATAATGGGTTAGAGCAAGATAGCTTCAAATATGTTCGGAGTTTAACTTATTCCTCCAAATTTTAGATTATTCATATTTTTGAAAATTTCATTAGTTCAAATAAATGATTTTTTTACAACTTGATGATTTGTATTTAAAATGAAACTTTTTTAGAATTTCACTATAAAAATGGTAAAAATGAATTTTATTTTATGAAAGATTGCCATCAAACATAATTTTGAGTGAAAATATTAAGTTTTTGTTTTTTTTTTTTTTTTTTTTTTTTTTTTTTTTTTTTTTTTGTTGGGTGTGTGTATATACATAACTTATTAAATAAAAAAGTGTATGTATATGCGTATATATAATAATGTGCGTACCCAAAATATATGGCTGTTGGGCTTAACCTCTACTTGGGCTCACAATCTATTTGTTTTGTGGGCTTTTGGGTTTCCTACTGTGGGTGGTTCTATGCTCGGTAGACCCAAATACACTCCTATCTCCTCAAACTTTTCTCTCTCCCTCACAGAATCGCTCCTTTGCTCTCTCTGAGTGTTTTACTCTTTTTCCTTAGTATTCTTCTCAGAATTGCCAACCTCCTTCTTCTCATCCTTGTTTCTTATTTATAGTGTGAGGTTAGTGGGAATGCCATGATTATCTCTGATTATAAGTGGAAATGATGGTCCAATTTCATCGTGTTTAAGTGGGTGTTTAGGTGGGCGAGGTGGTAGTGGCATTGGAACTGATTCCCACCTTTAAGAGCCTGCTCGGCAGTAATATTACTTAAGGCAACACCAGGAAGCCGAGACGTTGTTTTGTCGAGCAATCACACACCTGACCAAGTTAAGATTGATTAGGTGTGATCCGTTTTCGACACTCCAAGTGACAGTGTCTCATTATGTTTATTGGGCTCATACCAGGTCTTAAGGAGTGTCTGGGTCAAGGTCATGAGTCTAATGGGGAGAGCCCAGGTGTTACATCCCAAGGTCAGGGCATGGGTCCTTGTCCCGCATACTGTTACAGGGCTAGAGTCCGAGGCCCAATGACCCCGGGGCATCCCCCGTACAAATAAAAAAGTGTGTGTGTGTGTGTGTGTGTGTGTGTGTGTGTGTATGTGAGGGTTGTCTTAATAAATATATTAGTGCTGCAACTTGGCCTCCCAAACAAAAATTCCTGGTTCCGCCCCTGAATGTACATTCATAAAAGTCTGGGGTTTAAATTGTCTCATTTAAAAGTTTATAACATGTCTCACTCATATAACTATTGGGGTTTTTGTTGTACTTTTACCAATAATTTAGTATCCCTCTAGAGTGTATTGTGTATTATGTATTATGTATCTAAAAACCTCCAAACAAATCCCACCTTCACACATAGTGGTGGCTCCAGGATTTTTTTGTAGGGGGGCAAGTAGAGTTAGGAATTTGTCATAAGGGGCAAGTAAAAAAAATAAAATAATTAATTTTTTTTTTGTACAACTTTCATATTATATACATTATACAATAATCTAAAATAGTATTCTAAATATAATTTAGTATAAATATTGAAAGACAGCAATCATTGAATGCATAAACAAATACAATCAAATAACTAATCATAGATGTGGTCAGTTTCTTGGAGTTAGACTAACGTTAAATGTGAAACTAAGAAAAAAAATAGTAACTGATATAAGTTTTTACTTTTGAAGCATATGACTTCTTAACCATGCACGTGGTCAGTCTCTTGAAATTGGAGTAAGCACTGAAAGACTTCTTGGATTTGGAAATCTATAGTGTATTTATCAAACAACTTGATCAAATAGAGAGAAAAACTAAGAAAACATAGAAGAGAAAAAGAAAGATAGCTAGAGAGAATGATGAAAGAATTACAGATATAGATATAGATCTGTTAGTTATAACAGTGGTGTACTTTTTTGTTGACAAAGAAGAAAAATGCAAGGAAAAACAACTTTATTATGTTGTCAATTAAACCAAAGTCCCAAGGAATTTTTTTTTTTTTTTTTTTTTAACGAATGATAAAAAATTTGAAACATTTTTTTTCTTTCTTCTAAAATAATTATTTTAAGAGTAGTGCGATTGACACAACACTTTCATAACAAAATCTAGGTGGCAAGTTGTTAAAATGTAGGAAAATAGTAATGTCAGTTGTGGTTCCTAATAAAAACCAGTTACAACTTGCCATTTAACCTTTATTGTTAAAAATTTCAAAAAAAAAAAAAAAACCTTTATTGTTAAATTATTGTGAAAATAGCATTAAGATAATCATATTCAAACTTCTATATATCAGCTGGGTTTTAAAAAAATTAGGTTGAGGGGGTTCAAAATTTTATTTTAAGGGCTTAAAAAATTTTATTAAAAATTATATATATATATATATATAATTTATAAAAAAAAATTGGCCAGGTCAAGGGGTTCATTAATGAACCCCCTGGCCTTAAGGTAACGTCGCTCCTGGTCACACATGAAAGGTACATTCATAAAAGGCTAGGGTTTAAAGTATCTCATTTAAAAGTTTATAATGTGTCTCACTCATAAAATTATTGGGGTTTTTGTTGTACTTTTATCAAAATTTATTATCCCTCTAGAGTGTTTATCAAAATTGGGCCACTTCATTTAAAAGTTCAAACCTAATGTTGCCCAAGCTAGTAAATATTCAAACCTAATGTGGGTATCAACCCAATGTTAAACATTTTGGGTTAAGGGTTGATAAAGAACACACTATAAGAGTTCAGTATAAGTTTGGCCCAGACACAATTCACCTATTATTGTAAATTAGATCCAATCTTTTGAGGACACCTGAGTGGTGTACTCAATGAATTTGAAAGATGGATTGTAAACTTAGAGGTTCCAAATTTCATGCATCACACTCAAACCCTAATAGAAATGCATGAAATTAAAATTGAATTGGAATTAAACTTTATTTATTGGTAAATTTCACATTTGGTCTCTATAATTTAGTGCAAGTACGATTTTAGTCCTTCAAATATAAAAAAGAGAACAATTTAGTACTTCCATTATCATCCATTTTTTGCTTATGCAACTAAAATACCCCTTCAATCCTTCTATGTCACGTAGCAAATCACATCTTTCTTTCGTTTTTTTTTTTTTTTTTTTTGGTTGATGAAGTAGCAAATCACATCTCGAGTATAATTAGACGGGATTGAAAATAGATGTCAATAATAAATGCCGAGATAAGTGGATTTGCACTTTGTCCAAAATCTTACGTCAACCCTTTATGTGCTAACCAAGACAATCCCCGAGTTGTTCATTTCCCTCATCATTCGAGGGTAATCGGTAATCCTTTCAACAGATCTTCGTGGTTGTATGGGTACACCTAGTAAAATTAGACCTGGACCCAATAACTTGCTTGATCTCAAAGAAAAAAATATAGGTACGTAAAATGATTTTTTGACTTGTGGAAAGAACATGTCAACTCATACTCGACTTGTTGAAAAAACAAGTTAGGTCAAGTGGACTAGCAAGTCACGTGGGTTGACTCATTTTTCTCAAATGAAATTATTTCGGCTTAAAAAAAAAAAAAAAAAAAACAAAAACAAAAACAACTTTGTGCAAATGTGTTTCACACTTTCACCTCTAACTTTAATATTTCCTTATTTTCTAAGTTCTTTACTTGTCACAAAGTCATTTGTTTTGCAACCTATTTAGGATGATCCTTTTTTTTTTACCCTAAACCCTATCGGTCCAACCTGTTTGTCAAGTTATGTAGCGGGGATAGTTATGGGGCTCAATCTTTCTAGCTGAGCAATCGCAGTTTTGGTTAACAAGGGCCAGTCAGTGATGCTGAAATGGAGCTAATAAAACGGTTGCAGGCTCGGCCCTTTCGAATAGTATTGAGCCCAGCTTCTCCTTGGGCCGATATGTCTTTGTTAAAAACCTTATAGTCCTGTCCAACTTCTGATCGTGACAATTAGTGCTCCTCCAATGAAACAACTTTTATTGGTCCAATTGTCCCACACCACGTAAAGCAAAATACATTATTGTGATCCAACGAGGATTCCGGACGTGACCTTTTTATTTATTTGATAAAAAAGACTTGAATCTCATTAAATAGAAGTGAAATAAATTAACACCATTAAATGTTAAATCCTGTTTGTAAAAGTTCACATACTTGTCTCGTGTAAAAAGAAATCCCAAGCGTGATTGATGCCACATGAGATCACCGACTAGTACAGTACATTATTAAAATTTTTTTTTGGTAAACCAGTACATTATTAAATGCACTATAACAAACACAACACCTCAATATAGTCAACAAGCTTACAAGCATATGCACCTCACTGACCCCACACAATATACTATAAAAAAAAATGCCTCCAACTGGACCAACCTCACAATGTCCCAAAACAAAATTTACCTAACTTTTCTTTTCTCAAAAGATTAAAAATTAAAATAAAAAAAAAACCCAAAAATAATATTTAACGGTAAAAAAAATTAAAAGTTTAAAAGAGAGCTAAAAAAAAGTAAGAAACGCCGCCGCATTGGGTGGATAGTGGAGCCCCCACGAGCCGTTAACATCTTCCACCGACAATGTTGGGTCAAATCCCACCAGTCCACCCCATTTCCACAGTTAAAATTCTCTCTTCTCTCTCTCTCTCTCTCTCTCTCTCTCCCCAAAAAGTTCCAACTTTTTCCAGTTCATCCACAAATATCTCTCTCTATGTCTCCCCCTCTCATTCTCAACAGAAAGAAGGTTAAAAAAGACACGGCAATTTGCAATTGTGAAAGAACAAAACAAAAGAACAGAAAAATACAAATTTGATATTACTGTGCCACCCAAAAAATAAACAAAGATCCAAAACCAAAACCATCATATGGCCTGAGTGGCCTTCTCTCTCTCTCTCTCATCCAAATTTCCCAAATCTTAACCCCAAACACCTTCTCCAACACCCCCATGGCCTCCTCCATTCCCACAATTCTCACTACCCTTTTCATCTTTCTCCTCAAATCAACAATTTCCCAACAAATCAACACAAACACAAACCCAAAAGACCCAGATTGTACTGACCGTTGGATCCACATCAGACGCCTCCCCTCGCGTTTCAACACCGATCTATTATCAAACTGTTCAGAATACCCACTCTTCGATGATTTCTGTCCTTACCTTCCAAACCACGGCCTTGGCCAAAGGACTCATTCCAAGTCCCACAGTTGGTTCCGCACAGACCCTTTGATGCTCGAACTCATCTTCCATCGTCGGATGCTCGAGTACCCTTGTCTCACACCCGATCCCAACTCCGCTAACGCCGTTTATCTCCCTTACTACGGTGGCATCGACTCTCTCCGTTATCTCTACGGCCCCGACGTTAATTCCAGCGTGGAACACGGCCTCGAGTTGTTCGATTTCGTTAAGGAACAAGATAGTCCCAACGTTTGGGCTCGACACAAAGGCCACGACCATTTCTTAGTCATGGCTCGGCCCGCGTGGGACTTGTCGCAACCTTTGTACAAAGACCCTCCTGTTTGGGGTACTTCGTTTCTCGAACTCCCTGAGTTTTATAACGTTACGGTGTTGACGTTTGAGGCTCGAGCTTGGCCTTGGCAAGAACGTGCGGTGCCTTATCCGACATCGTTTCACCCACCAAACCTCTCGTTGTTGGAGTCGTGGATACACCGCGTGAGGCGGTCGAGAAGGTCGACTTTGATGCTTTTCGCCGGTGGTGGCGGTGTCGCGGCCACCCGGAATATTCGGCGGAGTATTAGAGATGAATGTGGGAATGATACAAATAGTAGTGCTAATTATAGTAATGGGTACGTGAAGTTGTGTGAAATTGTGGATTGCTCAAATGGGATATGTGAGCACGACCCAATTAGGTACATGAAGCCAATGTTAGAAGCGAGCTTTTGTTTGCAGCCACCAGGGGACACACCAACGAGGAGGTCCACGTTTGATAGCATTCTGGCCGGTTGTATTCCGGTTTTCTTCGAGGAATTGTCGGCGAAAATGCAGTACAAGTGGCACATGCCGGAGGAGGAGTACGAGGAGTTCTCAGTGTTTATACCAAAAGAAGAGGTGGTATATAAGGGGCTGAAGATTTTGGACGTGTTGATGGGTATACCTAGAGATAGAGTTTGGAGGATGAGGGAGAAGGTGTTGGAGTTAATGCCAAGAGTTATGTATAGAAGACATGGGAGTTCGGTGGATTTAAGGACCAAGAAGGATGCATTTGATATTGCAGTTGAAGGTACTTTGCAGAGAATTAAGTCTAGGCTTCAAGACCGTTCAGTGACTTTTAATTAATTAGATGATACTATGATAGATTCTGTTTTTATTTCTTCTCTGTATATGTAATTTATTGTTGTTGTTGTTTTTTTTTTTTTTTTACTTACCTTTTTGTTTTAATTTACTTTTATCTCACGATATTCACTGCCGAAGTAACAGCCGGGAGAATTATACCACTGTATCTCAATTTGGTAGTAAGTAACAAGAAGATTTTGTTTTGCTTCTGGTAACTTTATGGTGTTTTTCATTTATTTGTGTGGATTTCAGATATTGTAACTCATTGGTAAGATAAGCTGTGATTTCAGATAGTGCACATATTGGAGACAGCGAAGATGATAAAAATAAGTAGATTATTGAACTTCACGGAAAAGAATCAAATTTATTGAGGGTGTCAATCAAAGCTAAAATTTAACAAAATACAAACAAACAGAAGGGGGGGACAAGGGAAAATGTGACACTAGAAAAACTCCCCCCCCCCAAGAATATCTGTAATACAAATGGAATGGGAAGCAAGATTTAGAGGAGAGCTGCACTGCACTTCATATCAAAATCTTGTCTTCTGTATTGGTGATTGGCCGTTTAAGTGAAGCTTTATCCCCACCTGAGAATAGCAGAACCCCAAGTAACGCCTGCCCCGAAGCCTGCAGCTGCTATAGTATGGCCTACCTTCACCCTGCCGCTTCTAACAGCTTCATCTAATGCCAATGGAATGGAAGCAGCACTTGTGTTACCATAATTTGCTAAATTTGATATGACTCGTTCTGGTGGGACCTCTAACCGTGTAGCAACTGCATCGATAATCCTCTGATTTGCCTGCATTTATCGATCTCCATTATTACTTTATCACCATCCATATGGGATATGTCTACCATTTTGTGACAAATCTTAGCAGTGGAACAAAGTCCTGTCAGAGTAATTACTTTGGGCATACTTTAATCAATTATCTTGTGTGTGAAAACCCTGCACTTGGCTTATATGCTATAGTTCTTAGCAGTGTAACAAAGTCCTGTCAAAGAGTAATTACTTCGGGTTTACTTTAATCAATTATTTTGTGTATGAAAACTCTGCACTTGGCTTATATGCTAGTTTAGACCACCAAATCAATTTTACTTTTTAAGCCATTTGATAGCAAAGCAGAAGTCCTAACCCTATTTGTTTGTAGCATCAAGTGATCACACTTTGACCTAAAACCTTCAACTTCAATGATTTGACCAATAAACTTTAATCTTTTCCTCCCCTCATTTTTTGGTTGAGGCTAAAGATAGTGAAAGCAAAATTAAACATCACATTACAACAATAATAGTAAAGAAAGTAATAATTACTGAAAGCTTATAAGATATCATTCAACACGCTACAGTCTTGCATAAATTTCCTAGATGGACCATGAGTTATCATTTATATCTTATGTTGAAAACATAGCATTTTAATTTCCAATTTTTAGGCAATATATTACATACCTGATGAAGTAGTAACCAATCGATACTGGACCCAGGGAGACCAGCCTTTGCAAGGGCAGACTCAATTGACTGTGGCACACTTCGTACAGCAAAACGAAAGACCTCTTTGCCATTCATTTGAATACATGAATATGAGGATCGATTTGGAGGAAAGTCTAACACTGAACCATTAGATCCCAATGTGTTATCCATTTCATTTTCTTTGATGGGGGCATTTAGATGTCTGCAGAAAGCGAGGTTAAGTGCTCAGTCACATTCCTAAAAGAAATAAGTGCAAACTTAGTTTAGTTAAGATACTAGAATCACATTACCTTTGGCCATCACCATCACTATGTAGGTCAAAACCAAATAAGCCATCCTCTTCACTGTCGCAAGCCTGCAGAATAGTTGTTATATCAAAATAAATGAAATTTTTAGTTTCCCATAGGTATGAACTTTTATTAAAGCAGATATGAGGTAGTTATGATCTTTAAAGCAACAATTGAACCAAAATTCCCACAGAAAATACAAGGGATATCAACCCTAGTGTCAAGAATTGGAAACCCAGGAGATTTTCTGTATAGTGCTGTTAAAGCAAGTTTTCAGAAAAGAGGATAGCTGAAAGATAATTGTCTATAAAGTAGTCAGATTTTACAGGCAGCAATCGTCTCCTTAACTCCTTTGCTTCCAAGAGGGTTAACTGATGTTAAAGAGATGGGTACAAAATACAAGTGCCCATTAGGTATACGCATTTGGGTGTTTGATCCATCTGATCCCCCAAATTCTTGAATATGGAGACCTGGCTTAATCATGGAAGTCTCTCGTGCAGGAACACAGCCTTCAGTTGGAACAGATGACAATAAATACTAGTTTAAAGATTTTGCATCATCATGTGAAAGTCAGGAGGATGTAAACTAGAAATACGCTAAAAACAAGGGTAGAAAGCAATTCTCTTGTAAGAAAGCAATATGCTGTTAATCAGCCAAACCATTTCTCTAGCCTTCAAACTTTTCCCTAACCTCATGAGAAGCCCTTTTATGAACATTTGTATTGAAAACCAGAGGATCATATTTGATCTCTACTTCCCTTTACAAAGAATCAATCAATCATGAAGAGAAATCCTCAAATGAAGCCAACTTTAGAGTTCTATTGAAAGGACTGTGGGAAGCATAGAGAAAGGATTGTGGGAAGCATAGAAAAGTTTTATATATACTTTTTTTCCAAAAAAAAAATCTATACAAGTCTGATTTTTGTTTCTAAAATTTAAAGTTTGTTGATTTTTAACCAAAATTTTTAATGTTATCAATAATGCCCTCATCTATTTACTGTCAATGGAATTACATATGTGATATATAGAGTGCTGATGTGGCAAGTTAAAATGCTGAGGTGGGCTAGAATGGATGGACAGTTGAAACTAATACCTTTTAAAAGTTTCAGGGATGAAATTGCAACTGGAATTTAGAAGACAAAATTTCAGGGAAAAAAATTGTATGTCTACCTATCTAGTAAGATAAGATAATATTCTTTTTCGCTAGAAGTGCAAGGAACCATGGAACATAACTGTTTACATAAGCAATAACAGTCAAACACCAAAATAAAGACCATTACCTGCACTAATACAGCACCGGCAGCATCTCCAAAGAGAATACAGGTACCTCTATCAGTCCAATCAACATATCGAGAAAGAGCATCAGCTCCAATTACTAGAACATTCTGAAACCCAGCTCCTGTAATTTAGAGAGATAGAGTTTAATTCTTTTAATCAAAGAAGATATTGAGACCCCATTACAGCAAAGTAAACAGATTGATTACCCCTAATGTGAGAAGCAGCTGATATTAAACCCAGAACAAATCCGCTACATGCAGCTGTAATATCATAAGCCAAAGGATTTCTTTTGCAGCCAAGTGCTTTTTGGATCTGACAATTAAAATACAATGAAAAAGAGAGCTTAAAAGACTTACTGGGTTATAATACCAGGTAAAGTAGAATCACTCAAAGTTCTGGAGCAATTATACTTTTGAATAGTTATATAAATGGAACTAACTTCAGCAATATAAAGCTCCAATAAATTTAATCAAGGCCTACGAAGTTCAAGGGGAGGTAGTTAAGGGTAGTTGACCTGAAGTTAAACCCAAAAGTTCTACTTCAGTCCAACCAAACCAGGCTTGTAGGGCATAATTCTTAGCTCTATAATTCAGGCCAGACTCTGAAACTATATATGGTATGAACTAGTAAGAGACAGCATCTGTCTCAAAAACATGTTAGACGCTGACACCCAATATATCTTCCTACTACACTTTATAACCTCAACAAGAAACCAACTTGCCATGGAGAATGAGCCAATTAAGTCTCTAAGTGCAAAGTAGAATGTTTTTTAAATTGAAACAAGAGATTATGTATTGGCATATTATAACAAAAATTAGTTACATCAAATGTAATAAGTTGATATATTTCTTCATCCTTTTTTTATACAGTGCTGTCCTCCTAAAGCCATAATTCAGAATGCATAGAACCAGCTTTCTGAAAGCAGAAGATGCAACATAGTACAAGAGACACTTCTTGAAATAAAGAAATGTGAATGTATATATTAAAAGAGAAGACAGATTAAGAAAAATAAAAGAACACTTAAATTTATGTAGCCAACACAATATAGCAACAAACAGATTAATAAGTTCACAATTGTCAAAGTTCCTCACAAACATACACTGCACAAAATCATCATTTTTCAGCTTGCCAAGATACTCCTGGAGACATCAAATTTCAATTTTCAATGTCCATGTGCATGTGCATGCAACATTGCTCAGATTGACAGCACCGAACATCCCTAGATTATTTAGTGTTTGTTTGGGAACAACTTATCTAGCTTTTTGCTGAAAGTGTGCTAAAATATACTTGTACCTTGATAAAATTTGAAAAAGTGAGGTTTTAAAAAGCTATACATAAAAGCTAAAAGCTATTCCCAAACACACTCTTAAAACATACATGCTGCTCAACCTCAACTATGAAACCAATATAATGGGTCTTTCAATTCAATCCAATTTTCATAATATAATGTCTTATATCACCATGAGTTTGACTTAAGATAGAATAGAATGGAGGGAAAGAATACATGTGACCAACCCTAACTAATCTGTTAAGGATCCATAGCCAACTCCAAAACATTGGGACTAAAGCTTTGTTGTTATTGTATTATCTTATATCACCATACCTGAGGAGCACTACCAAAAAGATCATCGGGTGTAGATGAGCACATCAACACTAGGTCCACATCATCAGGGTCAACTTGTGCCATTTGAAGAGCATTCCTCGCTGCTTCAACCGCTAAAGTTGTCACGCTTTCTTTGCCTATAACATTAAAAATGAAACAGTCATTCATAGTTTCCACAATTAGGTTGTCATTATATAAAGAAACTACATTCCATGTCATAACAACCATGCCATAGATATGAATACCAACAAACAAATATACATACTATTTATTGAGCACTAGGAAAACAGGTCTAGACATCAGGTTATCGAGCACAAACGTTAGAAAACCCTCTTGAATTCAACTAGGTCCAAATAAAATAATCTTTTGAAATCTGAAATATAAAGCTGACTAATTATGAATGATCTAATTAAGCAATCTTGTTGGTAAACAATACACAAGGATCATACAATCAGCAAGGACTCAATCAAGAAAAGCTTAGCCTAGGCCCAAGTTAGGCTCAGACTGATCAAGCTGAACAGCCTTTCCCTAGCTCAAGCTTAGATTTTAAGTGTCTTAGTCAAGAGGCTAAGTTACAATCATGCAAAGCCACCTTTTATATCTGGGCTACAACCAAGTAAAGTCACCACAGACCATTCTTAAATACCTGAAATAGGGTAGCACATCATGAACTGACTGCAAGAACTGACCTGATAGAACTCGTCGATTACGAATCCCAGTCCGAACAGAAATCCATTCATCAGAAGTATCAACTAATTTTGCAAGATCATCATTGGAAACCTTCAGAGTAGGTACTGCTGAGCCACATCCAACTAACTTGCAGCCTTGACTGACCAGCCTGTATATTATTCAGGGTGGGAACAGGAGAATAGATCAGTCAAATTGTCATTTCCTCATTGACAAGTTGCTTTCCATTGAACCAAATGAAATATCAAACTGAGGGTGCCTCTGACTGGACTGGACTATGAAACATAGCACAAATACAATCAGCCAGAATCCAGAATGCCTTAAACTTATTAGTAAGTAGATGGTAAATAGACTGAGAATGATCATTTTCAAAAGATACAAACTGGACCCTTAAGCTCCAGGGTGACAATGAGAATTAAATTTGCCATGTCATAGGATGAAATTAAACCAGCAGACCAGACACTCAAATATGGGAAAGAAGTAGAAGGTCATGAATATAGCCTATATTTTCCAACAAGGATCTTTGCTGAAATATGACAAAAAATCAATCACCTGAGGCTAAAACGTTTATATCAGTCAAAGAGACACGGTTGAACCTAAATTTAGAAAGAACATCCACATAAACAAAGCATACAAAGAAAATTACTTGAAGAATAATAAGAAGATAATGACATAAAACTCTTCACCATGGAATGCTTGTAAAATTTAAAGCAAATTACGCAAGACTCTTCAGTACAAAATGAGTGCAATCAAAGAGTAAGACATTTCCTGTTCCATTTAGCTGAAAAAGATTTCTAGCAAGCATATTAAAGTTAGCCTCTAACTTGATCAAAGAAGATGAAGAATATATTCAGGCTTCTGCTTTTTAGTAACCTATACCTTAAGTTCAGCCTTAAAATATGCCAAATGCTAAGATGTCAACATCCCCACTGTGTAGACTATACACAGCCAGACCGTGCATATAGAGATTACAGATGCATGAAGCAAACTGACAATCTCCTCTGGCCCCTCTCAATCAATAGACCAGCTCCTGAGGGTTTGTATAGATTTTTAACTCTTAGCAGTGTAAAATCACAGACTAGAGACTGCTTCAGAACACTAAGAAACTTCCATCAATTCATCTAAAGATACATGTCTAAGTACAAGAGCATAAACAAAATCGTTCCTTCTGTTTTCTACGGTCTCCCATGCGAGAGAAAAAGAGGGAAAGAGAGAGGAGACTAACTGAAAAATATGAAAATTACATGAGTTCAACTAAAGACACCTGGTTAAGTACAAGAGCGCACACAAAACCAATACTTTAATTTTCTGCAGTCTCCGATGTGCGTGTGTGTGTGTGTGTGAGAGAGAGAGAGAGAGAGAGAGGAGATAGACATATATATATATATATATATGTTAGAAGCAACCTTGGAATTAGTTTGATCCTGTGCAATACAGCAAGGGCTATTGAGATACCATCCAACAATGGTTCTAGCAAATACTAAAATGCTCTTCACATGGAATGCTGAAAGAGGCACAGGCTACTAAAATCTTTTGACACAAACTTTTAGATGCCTATGATGTCAATAAACCAGGCCAACATAGCACCATTATGATTTCTACTATCTTTAAAGTAAAGACAATGAAAGCAGCATCTTGACTCTGGTTTCAGCTTGGAACTACTCCATCACCTTCTCAATAACTGTTCTAATGAACTCCAACTTCTGTTAGAAATAAAAGCAATGCAGACAAGCCTGGAAGCTTATACATGGTAATGCCAAATTGCCAACTATCATTTTGAACTTTTTCACTGAAAAATGCCTCTCCAATTTGATACAAATTGTGTTTCGTCTTCCCAAAGATAAAACATCACAAAAAGGCTTCACTGATACACAGAGGAACTATACACCTGAGAAACTTTGCCTAAAATGGTCTGTTCTTGTTTGCAAAATTGTGTCAACTAGAAACTCTATACCTTTGGGCTGCTTACTTAATTCAATTCCAACTGTGAACAATTGTAACGGAGTTCTTCCATCCAACACAAAATATAAAGAGTATATTGCTTCTCACATGCCTGTCCGATGCCTCAAATAACTAACAATTGAAACTTCTATGGTATGAAACTCATCTTAAGACATTCATTCCAAAATGAGGTTCACTCAGTAGGCAAAATTTGTAACCAATAACCAGTCAAAGGCTGTTACTAGCTTTCAAAAAATGCTCCAACAACTTGCATAGTTGCATGTTATGATAACCCAAAAATATCAATGTTTTGGCCAGTATAGACTGCAATGGGTTTTTGCAGAGCTCTCCTGGTGGCAGGTATGTTAGAACAAAATTTTCTGGCTAATAAGAATCATGGGAAGCTACTGCCACAGTTTCCAATAAATGAAAGCAAAAAAACTTTAATATTTTAAATACTACCACTCAAGATCTTAACATCACAATTTAATAAAGTTACACTTACATACCCCCTCTAGATAGATTCTATTCACTCTGCAAAAAGTCTCTTTCAACTTTACACAGTAAAAGTGCCCATGCAAGAGCAAATCACCCATGAACTCTACCCCAGTAATCATATACAAAGTTCAAAAATTTTATTCTAGCAAAACCCAAATTACACAAATGAAATCCTTGTCCCAATATTGTTCGGCAATGGTCCCTCAAACTAATCAGTGTCAGCCAAATGTATTGTTTTCCACCATTCTATTCTATCCATCCCAAGTCATACTCTTTATTACCTTCTACTACCCACTGATGTTATGAGGCTTTCAAATAGAGATCAACAATCAAAACCCAACCACTACTCCTTAAACATATCCCAATTGACAAACTTAACTAATCCATTCCATTTGCTTAAGAAACTGAAGAATCAGTGATCAATCACCAAAATACAGAAGATATTTTTTTATAAAAAAAAAAAAAAATGAAACATACCTGGGTACCCGAGATTCAGAAGAGGAAGCACCAGAAGCAAGCTTGTCTGCGCCTTCAGTGGTGCTGGAACAAAATACCCTCGTGGAGAATCCCTCAGGGGAGCGAGACCCAGATCCGAAAATCCCTATTGGAGGTTGAATCCTCCTTCTCAAGCTGGGAACTGAAGGAGTAAAGAACCCAGATGCATTGGCCATTCAAACCCACCACCCAAAACCCAATAAATAAATAAATAAAAAACAATACTTGCAAGCAGAAAGAAAAAAAAGGAAGGATGTTTAGCACATATGTGAGACTAAGAGAAGAACAAGAAGAATGTGACAAACAGAGTATATAGAGACCATGGGAGGAGAAACAAAATCAACAGCTGTGGCAGAGACAGAAAAACGCTAATGTTTTTTTTCTTAGGATTTTTTTTTTTTTTTTGTTTTTTTGGTAATATATAAATCTTTCGGAGGGTCCGAGGCAGATATGAATAAAAGGGAGATTTTGCCAAACCACTCTCTCTCTCACTCTCTCACTCTCTCACTCTCTGAGACTTATACGTTATATAACAGGTCCAGAGTGGAGAGAGAGTCATGCAGTATTCACTACAATTGTGGCTGTGGACCAGCTGGTCTCGTCAGAGACAGAGTTAGCTTGAGGAGAAATGCCCCAATTTCAATGATAATAAATAAATTCTAAAAGCAGGTGAAAAAGTAAATAGGCTTATTTTCAGTATTTTTTAATAGAAAATGTTATAGAGGATTGGTTAACCATTTATTTAAAGAATATTTTTATAAAAAAAATAATAATTAATATTTTAACTATTTTTTTTATTTCTTATAAAAATAGTGTCAAAATTTATTTAAAATAAATTATTAATCAACGTCCTAAGAGCACTCATTAACATGATCATTTTTTAATTGGACATGTCCTTTTGTTTTAAATATACTAATGGTAAATAGTAGTGATTTTAATCCCCATATTTTATATTTTATTTAGTTAGTAGATAATATGACAATCTTTCGTTAAAACAAAAAAAGATTATTTTTAAAAAAAAATACTATAGGTAAGCCAAACTCGTGAAAAACTAATTCGAATGGTAACTCAATTGGAATTAGCATAATATATCATTTAAGATTTATTGTGAAATCATCTAGTATTATTATTTGAAATATGTTATGTTCACTACAATTTTATAACAATTTCATAACAAATCTTAAATGATAGGTTAATACTTGTGATAAAATAAAATTTTAAATAATTGGTTCAAATTAGAAACAATAACAATTTATTGAATAGAATTTATTAAGAGAGTATTATGAAAATGTTATAAAATTATTGTTAAAGTAACATTTTTTATTCTCTAATTTATTAGGCTGGGTTAGTTAGAGCATTCTTATCGAATGTGCTAAAAATGCTAAAAATGCTAAATACTATTTTTCAGCATTTTAGCACCTCAAATTATAAAAATTCACCTAAATCAAATATGCTAAATCTTAAAAATTTTAGCATTGAGTTACAGTAGAATCTCATTTTTGAGACCCTACCGTAGAAAGATGCTAAATTTTTTTAATTTTTTTTCTTTTTCTCTCTCCCACTCTCTCGTGTGCCATGCGGCCTATGCCTTTCTTCTCCCAAAGCTTTCCTCTCTCTCTCTCTCTCTCTCTCTCTCTCTCTCCGACTCAAGTTTCTTCTCAGACCATCATGCGACAGCATATATATATATATACCTCACCTCTCCTTCACCTTCCCTCTCTTTTCCAAATCTTTGTGAGCTATTTATTTCAATTCTTGCTTGTCTGAAAATTTCATTCTCTCCCTTTTTCTCTCTCTGGCCAATGGTTGTGGTCCAACGATGGTTGTGCTCCGGCGATGGTTATGGGTCGTGGGTTGTGGTCTGATGATCCAATGGTTGTGGTCCAACGAGGTGATTTGATTTTATGGGTTTAGGTTTGTGGGTCTGAGTTCATGGGTTTGGGTTTGTGGGTCTAGGTTCGTGGGTCTGGGTTCGTGGATCATCAACGTGATCAGCGTGGATCATCAAGTTGACTGACGTGGATCGTCGACTTGATCGGTGTGGTTAGCGTGGGTCATCAACTTGATTGGCATGGGTCTCTAATCGTTGTGGTAGTTGTTGGAATTATGGTGGGTGGTGGCCAACGATGAGTAGGATTGCTAGGTTGAGACAATGAGACCGAGAGGGAGAGAGAGACACTGAGGGAGAGATGATAAAAAAATAAAAACAAAAAAGGAAAAAAAATAATATTTAAATGAAGTTGTAAAAAAAATAGAAGTTTTGATGTTGAGTATATTATAAAGTGAGATGTTAAATGTTTTTTTTTAGAAGAGATGTTAAATGTTATAAAGTGGCTTTTTGAGATGTTAAATGCTAAAATTTTTAGAATGCTTGATGTGAATGCTCATAGAATTTCTATTTCGCTGGCTTTTGTAGCTAAGTTTGATTTTAAATTGAGGCGTTAGACTAGTAGGGCCACATTGGAGGAATTGTAACTAATGTAGAGTAGTTTAAAACTACAAATTATTTTACAATTTTTTTATCACAATTCTGACGTGATAAATTGAGAGTAGTTAATTATCACTTATACATAAACTCAATTTTTTTTCCCACAAATCACACTCTGCTATGTCAGTTGTAACAAGAAATTATGAAAAAATTTGTGATCAACTTTTTCTTGTAACTAATTCAATTGGAATTGGAGTTTTCCTATATAGAATTTATAAAGTATTGTGAAAATGTTATAAAATTATTGTTTTTTTTTTATATGAACTAAACGGGTTGAGGGGCTACCGGAGTTGTATAATTATTGAAGTTGCATTTCTTTTTCTCTAATTTAGTCGGCTGGGTTAGTTATTATTTTTATTTCGTTGACTTTTGTAACCGAGTTTGATTTTTAATTGAGGAGTTAAACCAGTGGGCCCACATTGGAGGGATTGAAACTATTGTAGAGTAGTTGTAGGATCTAATTATTTTACAATTTTTTTGTCACAACTTTGATGTAGTAGACTGAAAATAATTAATCATTATTTACATATAAATCCACTATTTTTTTTTTACCAATCACACTCCGCTACATCAATTGTGGCAAGAAATTATGAAAAAGTAGGTGGTCTTAAACTTTTTCTCATACCTAAACCACTTGAAATGGGAGTTTTCCACGTAATAATGTTCCAATAATGAAATAACTATAATATCCCTTCTTTGACGAGTGGCTGAATTTCATTGGTTGGTTGTCAAAGGTCTTATAGATTGGACCGTAGAAAATGAGAACTCGAGTTCTCATCTTGCACTTGTACTTGTAATTCTTGCAACTCCTTGCCCCCAACGATACAATTAAAGAGCGTTCTTTTTAGGTTGTTGTTGTGAGAAATAGTCAAAGAGTTTGTTTAGCTACTACCCTACAACTCTACGAGTTTTACAAATCGTTCACTCGTTGAACACTCTACTTGTTTCCGGAAAATTTGTATAAAGGAGAGAAGGATATGACCATTTTATTCAGGAAAAATCACTGATGTATTGAAGTACTTGATACTAGTATTGTAATTATCATTATTAAAAAACATTGTTGATCGTTGAACTTGAAAAAAACGGAGTTCATCTTTTGCAATTAATGAATGTATTGACGTAACAGAAATGTCAAAAAATTAAAATCTTCACGCATTTTGGTTGCGCGTTTGGTTTGTTTGGGTCGGTAGAGGAGAAAGTTGGAGGCCTGTTCACATCAAATTCACATGAAGGAAAACCCAGCAAGCTTTAGGGGTTCGGCTAAATTATTTATTTTAGTGACCACGCTAAGAATGCGTTTAGTAGGGTGAAAAACACAAATGAGAAGATATTTTTTTATAATTCCAATGACGTTTGATTTTTTATTAAAGACTTGTTTGATAGGAGAATTTTTGTTTTTGTTTTCAAAATAGTATGATTTTTTTTTTCCAAAAAAATTGAAATTGAAACTAGTATTTAGATAATAATTTTTACATAATATGTGTTTGGCTCCCATTTTTAAAAACAATATTCAAAATATTGAAAGCAAAAAAAAATGTTTTGGAGGAAAAATTATTTTGTATTAAAATCAAATCCAATAAATGAAAGACGTGTAACATGTGTCTTTTATTTATTAGTGGGGTAGTTATTTTTTACTGACATGTCTCACACTTATTGAATTTTAATACCGTTAACATGGTATCATTTGATACCAAATACCTTCTTGTTTTCTCAGAAAAAAAATACCTTCTCGTTTGGGGACCATTTCTATTTTTGAGTTTTTTATTTTTTATTTTTTTATAATTTTTTTACAAAGAGTAACGTATAGAATTTGTAGATAACTTTTTTTATTTTTATAATGATAAAAGAATAGAGCTCACATACCTTTTTTTTTGTATATAATGATAAGCTTCAAATTTCAAGGGTGAGTTTTATTTTATTTTTTTTGTGATATCAATAAGCTCCTTGGTGTGATGATCACTTTATAAGTGATATCAAATGTCACATAAGTTTTTAAGGCCTTTCAAAGTTACAACTCTTGGTATGATGATCATTTTATAAGTATAAAATTTTTGTGGGTGTAGAGGGGTAGGGGCAAGAGTTGGAGTTCAAGTTTTCAAAATGGAGTTTCACACAAATATACATTTCTATTATGTTAGAATATAATTTCTATTTTGTATTAAAAAAAAGTTACAATTTTACACATCATTATTGTAGTATATATTTTTAATTAAATTTAAATTATGTTATATATTTAAACCATTAGTTAGAATCTTAGCACATCATATTTTCTTTGAATATTAGAATTTATACTTCCAAATATAAAGTATAAACACAATCTTAATAAATGTTGATGATGTGTAAGATTGCCAGTCCTGTTGGTTCGTCTAGATGGAGATGAATCCTCGTCACTATTCCTGCAAACTTAGGACAAAGTCTCTCCTAAGGTAGTCATCAGTGTGGTGCCTACCACAACGTTTCTGATGCCAAAGTCAGTATATGGAAACTTTGCTTACCAAGGATTTAGGGCCTGCATGGTCTCCGCAAACCCCTTTATAGATCTCTTACAGAATATATTTGACTTCTTCTTCGTTGGCACACTTCAAGTAGGGAATAGAGAAGCTTCTCTTGTACAGGGTGTCGTTTAGGATTGTGAACCTGGCTGCTCTCTTCTTGACCTTCCTGGCTTCCTCGACATCCTGTGGTAGGTGTCTATCTAGGAGGAAGGATAGGATCGGGGTCATCTAGCTGCTTGCACTCTGGATTGCGAAGGTAGAGACTTCTTCAATGCTGGGGTGTTTTGGACTTCCATCTCTAAGCCCATGCTCATTGGTCTTTCTTTTGATGATGTTTGCTTCGCGATCTCGTCTACTATCATGTTATGGCTTCTGGGAATCTGCACGAATTCCACCCTATCAAATTCCTATGTTAAGTGCTTCATCATCTTGAGATATTTTTACATTCTCTCCTTCTTTACTTCATATTCCTCTTTTATTTTCTCTACTACCAGCTTAGAATCACTCTAGAGGAGCAAGTTTTTGGCTCCTAGTACTTTCCCGACTCTTAGCCCCGTCAGTATTCCTTCATACTCAGCTTCATTATTGGTATCCAGGAACTTTAGCTGAACCCCTACTCCTCTAGGGTGATGATGACGCCCCCTACTCCTCCCTTCTTTTACACTGACGAACCATCAGTTTGTACCGTCCATCTTTCGACTTCTTGGGTGCATTGTCCTAATCTGGGATGGTGAACTTAGCAATGAAGTCCGTTAATGCCTGCGCTTTAATATTTGTCCTAGGGTGGTACTCAATGTCGAACTGGCTAAGCTCAATCGTCCACTGGACCATTCTCCCTGCCACCTCGGGCTTGCTCATAGACTTCTTGATGGGTTGGTCCGTCATTACCAAGATGGGGTTTGCCTGAAAATAAGGTTGCAATTTGCACGAGGCTACTATTAATGTAAATGCAATCTTCTTAATCCTTGGGTACTTGGCTTCTGCCCCTTGGAAAGCTTGATTGGCGTAGTAAACTAGGAGTTGTTTCCTGTCCTCTTCCCAAACCAAGGCTACGCTCATGGCTGTGGTTGATACTGCCAGGTACAAATATAGGTTTTCCCCCTCCTTGGATGGACTTAGGAGGGGTGGATTGCTCAGGTAGTGCTTGAGTTCTTGAAAAGCTACCTCACATTCGTCAATCCAAGTGAAAGCTATCTTCAATGTCTTGAAGAAGAGTAAGCATTTATCCGTCGCTTTAGAAATGAACCTGTTGAGTGCTACTATCCTTCATGTGAGCTTCTGGACTTCCTTGATAGTCTTAGGCGACGTCATGTCAAGTATGGCTCACACCTTCTCGAGGTTTGCTTCTATCCCTCTTTGGGACACCATGAACCTCAAGAACTTCCCCGTGGCCACTCTAAAGGCACACTTACTAGGGTTCAACTTCATCTGGTACTACCTGAGTGTGGCGAATGTCTCTCTGTGATCGTCCAAATGAGCAAGCTCTTTTTTACTCTTAACGAGCATGTCATCCACATATACTTCAATGTTCCTCCTGATCTGCTTGCTGAACATTTTATTCACTAACCTTTGGTTGGTTACTCCTGCATTTTTTAGTCCGAAGAGCATTACCTTATAGCAATAGAGCCCTTGGCTCGTGATGAAAGCAGTTTTCTCTTAGTCTTCTTCAGTCATCTTAATCTGATTGTACCCCAAGAATGCATCCAAGAATGTTAGTAGTTTATGCCCTGCTGTGAAATTCACTAATTGATCTATCCTTGGTAGAGGGAAATTGTCCTTTGGACAAGCTTTGTTTAGGTCTGTGAAGTACACGCACATTCTCTACTTTCCATTTACTTTTTTCACTAGGACGACATTGGCAAGCCAATCTAGGTAGTAGACTTCTTGAATAAAGCCTACTAATAACAGCTTGTTGACCTCATTTGTAATTTCTTGATTCTGTTCTGGAGCGAAGACTCGTCGTCTCTACTGGACGGGCTTCTTCTCAGGGTCCACGTTTAGCCTTTGTTGAATGACTTTTGGGGATTTTCCTGGCATCTCCTCGTGACTCCATGCAAAGACGTCTAGGTTCTCTTTAAGGAACTGGGCGAGCTTCTTCTTCATGTCTGCACTCATGGTTGTCCTTACCTTGGTGGTCTTCATTGGCTCCCCGTCTACCAACTCCACAGTTTCTAGGGCTTCCACATTCTCCTCTTCTTTTTTCTCGATCATCCACGTATGGTTTTCCTTGGCTACCAAAACTGCTTGGTAACATTCCCTAGCTAATACTTGGTCTCCTTTTACTTCACCTATACCATTTTCCGTTGGAAATTTTACCTTCAAGCAATAGGTGGACGTGGCTGCCTTCCAGCGGTTGAGTGTGGGCCTCCCAATGATCACATTGTATGAAGAGGGACAATCTACCACCAGGAAATCCAATTGACGAGTTAGTTGTCGTGGATAAGACCCTACTGTGACCGTTAACGTCACTATGCCTTTGGGATATACCTTGTCCCGCTGAAGCTGACGGGAGGGACTCAAAAGGGCGCAGTCTTCTTGGATCTAGCTCAACTGTTGAAAAGCAGAGAGGTAGATGATGTCCGTGGAGCTACCATTATGCACGAGGATTCTCCTGGTATTAAATCCTTCTATCGTGAGCATTATGACCAAGGGGTCATCATGAGGTTGCTTCACCCCCCTGGTGTCTTCTTCCAAGAAAAATGTGTCCATGTCCGTTCGTCTCTGCTTCATGGGGGGGATTTTGTGGACGTTGTTCAACTGCCTTTGATATGACTTCTTGAGGGATTTGAATGACCCCCCTTATGGATGGCCCACCTGTGATCGTCTTTATCTCCCCGATTACACTTGGCGTACGTTGGGGTGTGTGGTCCTCTTCCCTTGGTGAGCTTCGCATTTGTCCTTATCATCGTCCTTAGACCTACTGGGTTCTCCCTTCTTCACAAACCTCTGTTGTTTCCCTTTTTGTATAAGTTCCTTTATTTGCTCCTTCAGGTCTCTACAATCTTTTGTGTAATGGCCGCAATCCTTGTGGAAACGGCAGTACTTCTTCTTATCATGCACATTGGGTGATGAATGTAATGGCCTAGGCCATTTGAGGTAGTGCTCATCTTTAATCTACGTCAAAATTTTGTCAGCAGGCATAACTAATGGGGTGAATTTTACCGTCTGAGGAGCTTTTTTGTCTTTCCTTTCACCCCCATCATTAGTCTGACGATCTGAGCGCTCCCTTTTTCATCCTCTCCGATTGTCTTCTTTCCTTTCTTTTTCACTGGTTTTCTTTACGTCTTTTATTGCGACTAAGGCATCTTCAACGTTCATGTACTTTTGTGCCTTCAAGAGCATCTCTGCCATCATCTTTGGAGGATTTTTCGCGAGTGTGATCATCAACTCCCTAGATTTCAACCCGGCTTTAAAGGTTGTTAGCTGCACCTTGTCATCAGTTTCGTCTACCTCTAAAGTTTCTCGAGTGAAACGCTTCATGTACAACCTTAGGGTCTCATTTTCTCCTTGCCTGATGGTGAGTAAGTGGTCTGCTGGCCTCCTCGAACATGTATATAAAAATAGCTACCCACTAACATGTGTCTTTCATTTGTTAGTGGGGTAGTTATTTTTTACTGACATGTTTCATACTTATTGGATTTTGATACCGTTAACATGTTATCATTTGATACCAAATACCTTCTCATTTAGGGACCATTTCTATTTTTGAATTTTTTTTTATTAATTTTTTTACAAAGAGTAACATATAGAATCTGTAGATAACTTTTTTTTTTTTAATTTTTTATAATGATAAGAGAATAAAGCTCACGTACCTTTTTTTTTTATATATATAATGATAAGCTTCAAATTTCAAGGCTGAGATTTTTTTTTTTTTTTTTTTTTTTTTTTTGTGATGTCAATAAGCTCCTTGGTGTAATGATCACTTTATAAGTGATATCAAATGTCACATAAGTTTTTAAGGCCTTTCAAAGTTACAACCATTGGTGTGATGATCACTTTATAAGTATATATCTTGTGGGTGTAGAAGGGGGGGCAAGAGCCGGAGTTCAAGTTTTCAAAAGTGAGTTTCACACAAATATACACTTATATTAGGCTAGAATATAATTTCTATTTTGTATTAAAAAAAAGTTACAATTTTACACGTCATTATTGTAGTATATATTTTTAATTAAATTTAAATTATGTTATATATTTAAACCATCAATTAGAATCTTAGCACATCATATTTTCTTTGAATATTAGAATATATACTTCCATATATAAAGTATAAACACAATCTTAATAAATGTTGATGATGTGTAAGATCGTCAGTCCTTTTGGTTCGTCCAGATGGAGATGAATCCTCGTCACTATTCCTGCAAACCTTGGACAAAGTCTCTCCTAAGGTGGTCACTACTGTGATGCCTGCCACAATGTCTTCGATGCCAAAGTCAGTATATGGAAACTTGTTGAGACTAATAAGAAAGTTTTGAATATCAGAATATTTTAGGGTGAATCTATGTACCTTGTTTGTCTCTGATGAGTGTGTTTCTAGCCGTTGGGGCCTTAATTGTGGCTTTAGTGCTCTTCCTGTAACGCCTCAGGGCTTATTAACGCAGGTTTTGATGAGACTTCAACGGTCAAACAACTAATTGGTAACTGGCTGAGGCATTGAATCCCCTTATTAATGACTCGTCTGCCTTCGTCTGTGTTGTGCCAAGGAGGACGAGTATATTTGATGATGTCATCCA